>NC_081574.1:12098116-12243114 GCF_022355385.1 Mustela nigripes | reverse complement strand
CGTGGGTTAAAGCCTCTGCCTTTGGCTCAGGTCATGATCCCAGGGTCCTGGAATTGAGCCCTGCATCGGGCTCTCTGTTCCTCGGAGAGCCTGCCTCTCTGCCTACTTGTGATCTCTCTCTGTCAAATGAATAAATAAATAAAATCTTTAAAAAATTTTTTTTTTAATTTTAAAAAAAAGTAAATGATTTTAAAGTGGCATAATATCTTTGAGCAAGACCAGCTGGAGTGGTTGCGGAATAGCGGCCTTTTAGAATGAAAAAGGATAAATATCACAGTTGTAGCTGTCAGTTTCCACCCCGCGTCATTGTTCCAGGTAGCTTCCAAACTGGTCGTGTCCTGGACTTATGGACTCGCTCCTACCATGTGTCTAGGTGGCATCATATTTGAACCCCTCCCCTCTTCCTCACACTCAGGTAGTTAGTAATCCTGTTGATGTACTCATGTCATCCCACTTTTCTAGTGCAGGAGTTCATAGCCTTTGTTCTAACCTATTACAACAGCCATCAGTGCGGTGCCCACTGCTCAGAAGCCCTTCAGGGCAATGTCTATAATCTAAGTCCTATGTAAGCTTCAAGGGTCTGCTTAATACTATCTCATCCATTATTCCTGCTGAACCCCCAGATGAAAGTAACCATTCTTCCACTGAACACCACCAATTTTCATCTGTGTCTTTCCTGAAGGATTTATCCTTTTTTTTTTTTTTAAGATTTTATTTGTTTATTTGAGAGAAAGGGAAAGAGATCACAGAGAGAGGAGGGGGAGAAGCAGACTCTCCTCTGGGCAGGGAGCCCAACTCGGGACTCGATCCCAGGACCTTGAGATCACAGCCTGAGCTGAAGGCAGCCGCTTAATCGACTGAGCCACCCGAGCACCCCATTTATCCTTTTCTGCTTTGCATGGCGGTATTTAAGAACTTGTTTGATTGATTTGTTGGATCTTCTTTGCTTAGGTTCTGGATATAGGGACTAAATATTTATTTCTGATACATTAGAAATATATGCATTTCTCTATTTTTTAAAGATTTTATTTATTTGAGAAAGAGAAGGGAGAAAGTGACCAAGCAGAGGGGAGGGGCAGAGGGAGAGAGAAGCAGACTCCCACCGCACAGGCAGCCTGATGCAGAGCTTGATCCCGGGACTCCAGATTCATGACGTGAGCCCAAAGCAGATGCTTAACCGACTGAGCCACCCAGCAGCCCCCTTAAACGTATGCATTTCTATAAAGCCCACATCAGAGAAATTACTGACCTAAGGAGCGTATGTGACAATTAGAAATCGGAACTCATTGCTGTTTTAATATTAACATAGTCCTAAATCTTGATTCTCTCTGTAGCGGCCTTTGCATCTCTCTACCATCCATTAGGACACGGAACCATTTCTGACTCCTCCACGTCTCTCACTGCCCAAATCCAGTCAATTCTCAAATACTTCCAATTATCCCCCACCCCCTTTTCTTCTCATATTCAGGCTTCTATCATCTCTTGCATGCTTATACAAGGACCTCCTCCTGGGTCCCCCTTCTTCGGTGCTTCGCTCATTGAATTCATTCTCTGCAGAGGCACCAAACTGACCTACTGGAAACACAAACTCACCCATGTCATAGTGAAGGTATTTTTTTTCCCCATAGCTTCTGACCATCTTAAGTTATTTTTCCATGGCTTATAGTATCCTCTTTGACGGACACCTTGTCTACCTCTCCAAATTCATTTCCAAGTTCTATTCTTTACCCATGCACTATGCTGCTTACTTATTTTTTTAAAGATTTTATTTGACAGAGAGAGAGACAGCACAGGCAGAGGGAGAAGCAGGCTGCACTCCCCCCCCCACCCCCGGCAGGGAGCCAGATGCAGGGCTCAATCCCAGGACCTTGGGATCATGACCTCAGCCGAAGGTAGATGCTTAACCGACTGAGCCAGCCACCCAGGCGCCCTGTGTCTTGACAATCTTCTCACACCTTCCCCTGTTCTGAGTGCCTGACTACAAAGGGTCTACATATGGCTAACTTCTATAAACAATCTTAGCTTTTACAAAGCTATTCCTACATACCTTCTCTCCTTCATTCCTCAAGATTTTAGACTCCCAAGGGGTCCTCTCTTAACGACTTCCCTGTCCACAAATCCATCACTGCATATACCCTGTTTGTTATAATTACCTGCCTAGAAATCTTTCGCTGGGCTCTTTGATGATATGCTTATGTCTTTGAATACCTAAGGCTCAGTGCAGTGTCTGTATACACGATACCTTACCTAACAGGTGCTCAGTGAGGTTTCCATGAATGAATGAATGCTAATATGGTATAGTATGAATATAAGCTATCTAAACAGTGGCAACCAAACATAACTTTTATTTTTGGGAACAAGCAAAAACTGATAAAACTAACGTAAAATAATTAGCAAGCAGATTCATACAGCTCAAACCAGCCCCACTGGGGTTCCTGGAGTTTAAGGTATGTGTGGTGGTGGCAGGTGGACAGGGCGAGCTCAGACTGGAAAGTTAGACCAGGGCCAGGTAGGGGTCACCAAAGGATTCCAAACAGGAAGGAACATGTACATTTGCATTCTACTCTCATTGATCTGGTATCTGTTTGAAAGATGAATCTAAAGGGGAAAACTAAAAACAGACAGATCCACCGGGCCACCAGCTTTGCAGTCAGAAACGAGGAATATCTGTATGACAGTAGTGATGATGGAGAAGAGAAAGGGAGTGGATTTGAGTAATATTTAGGGGTAAAATTGATGGGAATTATTGATTTGGGAAGTGAAGTGTGCGTGTACATGTGTATTTATGTATTATTTTTCTTTTGAGTTATCTATTGGTTGAGGACACTTTGGATAGGACCCCATTGCCTCTAGCACCTGGTGACAGTTCAGGAGCTCGGCAAATGGCATTAGCCATCCCCCACCGAGAGCTGGTTGGATGCAACGCATCCCGAACTGTTCATTTAGGTCAAAGTGAGCATTCAAAGACAAAGAAATAGAAGCCCCCAGGGTGGCTCAGTCGGTTAAGGGTCCGACTAGTGATTTTGGTTCAGGTCCTGATCTCATGAGTTATGGGCTGGAGCTCTGTGTAGGCTCCATGCTTGGGAGAGTGGTGGCGGGGGGGGGGGGGGGGGGGGGGGGGGCTGGTGGGGGGGGGGGGGGGGGGGGGGGGGGGGGGGGGGGGCCGTGCGGAATCTGCTTGGGATTCTGTTCCTCTGCCTTTGCTCCCATGCAGGCAGCCACGTTCATGTGCTCTCTCTTTCTCTCTCTAAAATAAGTACATACATCTTAAACAAACAAACAAACAAAACAGAGACAAAGAACCAATAGCGAGCATGCAAGGGTAGTAGTAACTCTTAACCCAAACTCCAGAATAACCAACAATGTAAGGAATTACAAGTCATCGTCGCTATTGTTAATTTAGATGTTAACTACAGGATGGGTTGCCAACCCAAATTATTTTGCAAGCAGGTGAGTCTCTCCTTGGAATCCTCGGACTAATGAAGTTGGGAGTTGGGTGGGGATGAGAATGACAGCCTAGGAGAAGCTCCTGAGGTACCTTGAACCACCATTTAACAAATCACTGAGGATGATTTTAGGCTTCATTTTCTCCATGTGATTTTCTAAAATGAGCGAAATCTCTACCCCACCCGACCTAAACAGAACTAGAGCATTCTAGTTCTGCATAAAGAAACTGTCATTTTGGCATTTATTTTGAGAGTAACTAAAAGTATTGACGCAAGATGTGTAGTATACGTGGGCAAGGGGTCTGTTGTGGTGCTAAGGATTTCGCTAAGTTTATTTTTTGAGGCTGCTTGTGTACTAATATTGAAATAAATCAAAATGGTTTTGGATGTGGCCAGGTTATCATGAGTGGGAAAATACTAAAACAATAGGAGGCATATAAAGTAATAAAAAAGGACTATGGGACCAGCCTTAATCATAATCTAAATAATGGGAAATACAATAAAACAAATGAACTGAAAACACTGAAAATACTCAACAGCATTTCAATTGAAAGAGGCAAGTATTACATTTTCTAAAATGATGTGAGCGAGCGTTCTCCTGATTCAGATACTAATGCAAGCACAGCATTTTCTTCTTTGTATGTATGGGAAAGCCAGCCCTTTTGAGAGTTAGAATAGCTTTCAAGACTCCTGATTTAAATTTCAAACTCTTGATCATAGCTGGGGAGCAAAGGTTTTTATCTTGGAATTGGAAATTGAGTTCTTTAGCTCTATACCAAGTGATAATATTAAGCATTTTGTTGTATCCACCATGCAAGCCAAGTTCCCCACTGTGCCTTCAAAGCCACAGTGAATGAACCATATTTGGATTTGCTTATCAGGAAGAGACATTTAAAAAGACAATACACTTGTCCTGCAAGACTGAGGCTCCTGATGCTTTTAGATAGGCCTGTGGAGAGCTGCAAAATGGGCCCTAAAATCAGGCTGACATGGTCTCTTAACAAGCTTCAGTATGCTCTGTGGGCTCAGCGAGTCTGTGGTGTCCCCCACAGGGCTGCTGATGGCAGCCATCATAATTAGGACACATGAATCAAAAACACCAGGTGAAGATTTTGCCTTAGAAGAAAGAAAAGGCAGATGGAGGGAATTACCATGCCCTTTGACTATTAAGCTCTTTCATGCAGCAGGATCGCTGGCTGGCCCGGTTGCATGAATGAGTCTGAAGGGCAGTTTACAGAGTCTCGGCCCTTCCTACAACCAAGCTTCAAAGTGGTAAAGGGAGCAGAAAATCTCTTCCTTGTCAATTCATTGACAGAAGTAAAACCTCAGCTTTTCTCTCAACATTTGGTAAAAACAGGTAACACCGTTGGTCTTCTTTTTCTGTGTGTGTGTGTGTGTGTGTGTGTGTGTGTGTGTTTTATGTGGAAAATGACTTGGCAATCTTTTTACAGGAACAAAACCTCTATAACTTTAAGGGATATGACCTTGAAAGAGATTTGCTGAACTTTAATATGACTGGATTTTTTCCAACCTTTATGGGCTCTTGATTTTAAAATCTGCCTCACAAAAGCTCTGCCAGGAAAGCTGTTATTATAAAGATGCTTCTCAATAGGGAGAAGTGGGTTAATTGCATGCTCTCCAGTAAAATAAAGGAGGGTTTTGAAAACAAGTGCAAAATTGACAAAATGTACCGTGTTGCTCTTATGGAAAAGGGGAAAAAAAAAAAAAAAAAAACCAGAAGGGAGAAACATTTGAAATGGCAAAATGTCCTACATGAATAGATGCTATAAAACTTGTTGGAAGAGGCCGTGAGGGATTTCAGATTTCTCATAAACAATTGCCCATCTGACCTTGATAGGAATATAGAAATCCATTAGCAATTAAATTTTCAAACATAATTGTATGCTGAAAAATATTATTTCTTTCATCTCTCAATTTGTGTTGACAGGATCTAGTTTAACACCACAATCTAGACTTATTTACGACTGTATCTTCTTTTCCACTGGAATGCTCTTGAGAGTTGGTAAACATAACTCACAATGAAGAGATTACCAGTAAATTGTGAATCTGCTGGGAGGATTTCCTTTTGGCATTCTGTGACTTTTATGGCAATTTAAATTCCTTTTTTCTTTTTCTGGTCAAAATTAAAGCTCCCAAATACACCAGGATTTTTTGTTTCCCTATTTATAAGCAGTTGAAATGGTTTTCTTCTAATAAAGTTGATCTTTAGAGTATTCCTTTGATTGTAACAATGTTAAGAGAAAAATTACATGAGAATGTATCAATAACTCAAAGGATAACATCACTTAATATAATAAAGAGAAATATTTTCAGATTACTTTGATAGTAAAGTTACATATCTGAATGTGTTTAATATATATAAGCCAAAATTCGATAGACAACAGTGCCCAGAAACACTGTTATCATACAGACTAATAGAGATCTTTACTGAATCCATCAAAGAAATTACAGAGAAAATTGCATTTCTGTCCACATGTCCCAAGAGTGGCCATCCCTGGAGGACCCGGGCCTTAATTTTGCCTATTAAGTAAATGAATATTCTCGAGAATCCACAGAGTCAAGCAAAAACACAACAGTGCCCATTGTCTACTTTTATTTTAGTATTAGTCAGACTAGACATTTCTCTGTCTGATTTGAGCTTCATTTGGAAGCAATTAACTATTTTATATTAGATATAATAAGGGTCTCTAGTGCATGGACCACATTTGCCGACATCAGTTGTTTAAGGCTTAATTGAGTAAAATTGCGTTCACACTCAACATAGCTCCCAATGATAACCAAGTCCTTCGTGTTCAATGCCGTTTCGACTCCCCTTTCCTACAGCATATGAGGCAGGCAAAGAGGGGAAGAGGTAAAAGGTAGGCCACGACTACTAACTGCTCTTGTTTTTATTGTCCCCTTCTGAGATTTATGTTGAAGCATCAAAATGGCTGGAATTCATGTAAAATAAAATAGTTCACGTGGTGTCTACAGACACCTGCCTGGATGCCCGACTAAATTGCCACATTTCACTTTTAAAAATCATGATTTATATCATTTGTGGTTTGTAATTCCATTTCTGCTATTACGAACAAATCAAAGGAGAGTAAAAACTGAAAAAAAATATTTTAAATTTTCATTATTTCATGGAGTGGGAAAATTCTGACACATTTTTAAAGTTTTTGTAAAAGGTATCTTATAAAAGTGGCAATACAAAGAAGAAAGACCCAGATATAAAGAGAGCAGAAGCTTGAGGGGCTGAGAGAGGCCCATGTTTCTTACAAGAAACTATGCTGGGGACATATTTCTTTTGTTATTTTTTTTAAATTTTTTAAGATTTTATTTATTTGAGAGAGAGAGAGAGAGAGAGAATGTGGGCATGAGTGGGGGGAGGGGCAGAGGGAGAAACAGGCTCCTCTGAGCAGAGAGAGCCCCATGCGAGGCTCCATCCCAGGACCCCGAGATCATAAACTGAGCCAACAGCAGACACTTAACCAACTGAGCCATCCAGGTGCCCCAAACACTCTTTGATTCGAGGTGATTTGCCCACTCTGCAGCTTATCTCGCTTATTGAGCTCCTAAGCTTTAATAACTGCCCAAGGAAACTGGTTTCCTGCCTTTTTAGGCTTTTCAGTGTATTCTGGACACGCTTCTACGAACACATTTATCATGTGGCCACACATTCGTCTCTTAATTGTGTTCACGAGACTCATAGTTGCTAGAGGCCAACAGCCAGGTCTTACTCATATTTGAGCCCCAGATACGAGTAAAGGATCTGACACAGAGTAAGGAAGAGAGCATCAGTTGCCTGTAAGAATGAGTAGAAATGCTTACTGAGGAAGCGCCTCCATGACCAGGCTTCCGTCACCTCACTCCCTGAGCACAGAGTAAGAAAAGTACAGTCTAGCCTGGGACCGCTTCTTGATCTCTTGGAAGCCTCTGACTGTTTTACTGTCCTTGTCTAAAAAAATGTTGAGAATGAACTCAGAAAGCCTCATTCCCCGGGTCTGGATTGAAATGTCTGTGATGGGAATGGAGGAGCTTCCTTCCAATAGATTCACTTCTCCATTAAGAAATTTCTTGCTTCTTTCTATACGTCGGCAGTCAATTTTCTATTTCTGCTTCCTCTCCTGTCCATCAAGGCAGGAGCCATACTTTGTAAACTTCAGTCGTCTGGGCTTTAGCCATGGGGGACATGTGACAAGCAGTGCTAACTGATAGTACGTACAATGCATGCATTACATATAGAGTTTATGTCTGTAAAGCACCACACTGTAGACGCTACAGGAAAATATTCTAAATTTTAGCAACTTTCCCTTTAATGCTCAGCAAATCAAATTGTTCTCCGTACGTCGAATAACGTGAGCTACTTCATATACCAGATGGCCGGCATTCTAACCGGGTGCAGACCTTGTCTGGACACCTAAACACCAGAATTAAGGACCACTGGACTCTGCCAGGTGTGGAGCTGGTACCTTCACTCCACTCGTGCTAAGCAGATGTGATCTGATCAAAACTAAAAGATCAGAGGCGGTTTCTGCGTGATACCGAGAAAGCTCAGGGAGGCAGTGGTGGTGACAGAGCCAGATGGCTTCAGTTTTGATCCTAGCTCCTCCCCTTATTAACTGGGTTTCCTTATGCAAATTTTCCATCCACCCAGTTGGAGCATTAATAGTCACTGATCTCATCAGGTTGCTGTGACGGTTACATAAGGAGACGCGTATGAAGTGCTTGGATCAGTGCTTGGCGAATGCTTTTCAAGTGGTTCCCTTCATAATGAGGAAGAAAAGAAAAGATTTACCATTCATGAAGCTCTCACGCTCTACCCAGTGCTAAGTACTTCACATACATTATTTATAATAATCACCCAAGATCAGAAGAGGATACGCGGACAAGCGGCTTCCGATTCGCATCTACATCATGCCCTCATCAGGTCTTTCTTTCATTGAAAGGGGACATGAGAACTTCCTGTGTGGCAAACGTAGCTAGCTTATTTTTGAGAACATTCCCCAATACGTAGAAAGCCCTTTTTTGGTCAATGGAAAGCTGAAAGCAGACTCATCCGTGTGTAGTTTTGTGATAACTGATGGTTGTCAGAAAGCACGTGGGCTACTGGTACCACGTGACTTTGCAAGGCAGGCCCCATGGGTGCAGGTGAGTCTGTAAAGGTTTTGAAGGACCAAAATAAACAGTTATTATCAGATTTTTTTCTCTTTGAGACAGAGGATTTCTCTGAAATTTCAACTGGTATATCATTGTCCTAAGTATGGAATCACAAAAATGACATGGGAATATCTGAGTTTTTCTTTTTTTCTTTCCTTTCTTATTACCATTCCTTATGGTTTGACCTAAGTATGGGGTCACAGATTGGTGTAATGGTATCAGATATAGGGTTTTTTTTCCTTATACTAATGAGAGCTTCACACCCTCTATGGTATTAGCTCATATTAAGACATGGCTTCATTTATTTGTGATAACAGGTAAGCCATACTTGTTAAGGTCAGTTGTTCCCCGACTCCTACAATAAGACACGGGAAATCTATTCCACTTGACTCCAAAATAGGACATGTGTGTGATCTGTGCATATATTTCTACGTATTCATTATGATAGTATGTGTCATTCAAGATCACATTTAAACCAAGTTTTGGGGTACCTGGGTGATCCAGACCATTAAGTGTCTGCCTTCAGCTCAGGTAATGATCTCAGGGTCCTGAGATTGAGCCCCATGTCTGGCTCCCAGCTCAGTGGGGGGGGTCTGATTCTCCCTCTGCCCCTCGACCTCCCCCCACTCCTGCCCTCTCTCTCTCTCACTCTCTCCCCTCTGTCTGAAATGAGTAAATAAAATCTTTTTAAAATTTTAAAAATAAATAAACCAAGTTTTGTATGTATGCCGCAGTCGGCTTACCTCTTGCTGGACCTGACCAAAGCCCAGTGGAACATTAGGAGACGGTTTGAAAGTATCAGTCACCTTCTGGTGCAGGCAGGGTCTGACCTTGACCATTGGCCCTACCAAAGGATTGCCATAACACACTTTCTGGGTTCACTTATTAAGCTTTCTAAAATGCTTCCTTAGCTTCAGATAAACTAATATATACTATCATCTGCCCACAGATTTTCTTATTATTGTTTTCCTGCCTTTCGCTTCCTATTCAGAATATTCTCTGAGCTCCCACTTCATGTGTATCGCCTAATTCAGTATTCAGCTCAGATCTCACCTCTCCTCTTAAGTGTTTTCTGACTAATTCCTCTTAACTTTTGTCACTCACCACTTGGGCACATCCTCTCTGCATTTCCATACTCATTTTATGCTTTATCATGAAATATTATGAATACATTTATTTGTACTTTCATTAAATTATTTCAGGAGTGCATGTCATTTTTCCAAACACATTTTAAGTTTCTAAAGGCCAGATGATGTCTTTCAACTCTATCATAAAACAACTTATCTCTCACACCTTAAATCCCATTATGACACTCCTTACACACTCGGCAGTAAGTGTTAGTTGAATAAACTTAGAAATGGCTATGGGGCAACAGAATAGAGTATATGTACTTTCTAATCATGGATTATCACAATAGGGTGATTATGATCTTGGCCAAATAATAATGCCTTCATGAGAAACTAGCAAGAAATGATTATCTAAAATAAGGACAGGGAAAAATCCTCCCCAATAAAGAAAACAGAAGAAGAAGAAGAAGAAGTAGAAGGAGGAAGAGGAGGAGGAAAAAGAAATTTTTTTTTTTTGAGAGATTGAAAATTCGAAGAACAATGAATTTGATGTCAAGGAATCCACAGCAGGAAATCATGGAAAAAGAAAAAAAAAAAAAAAAAAAAAAGAAAACAGAAATAATTGGACAGCTTTCCAATTCATTTGATGAGTCTAGAATAACTACAAAAGAAAAACACAACAGAGGAAAAAACAAACAAACAAACCTGAAAACTATTCGAATTGGCTAAAAGGGAAAACTGACCATTGGCGAAATGGGAAAAGCTGGAAGGTGAAAGTGAGAAGGCAGATTTTCCTCTCTAAAGCGCATCCCGGTGAGAACAGATGCGAATGTGCTGGTGGGTTCCAGCTTGCCCTTATTTTATCCAAAGCCACTCAGATCTATTCTTCCCCTGTAGAGCAGACCTACTCCAGCAAGTGGATATGCCTGCTGGGGGGCAGGCTGGTCCTTCAATGGCCCCTGCCTCATTCCTAGAAAAACCCCTTATTCTGTAATACTTGGTAGTTCTGCTTCCCTGATTGAATCCTGGACTCAGACCTTCAGGAAAGACATCTTAAGGGCAGACTTTCTGGGAGAAGTTCTTGGATAGAAAAGAAAAGGTTAAGGAACAGAGGTAATTTTATTCAGAGAATGGATGTTGCTTACATGCACTGGATTTCTTTTTACAGTGAGAATAGTGAGCTAAACTTTACAATCTGGCTCAAAGAAAAGATTCTGACAGTTTTTCTTGCTCCGCGAAGGATGCTTGAGCAGAGGAAGAAAAGACTTATTTCTGGATCGGATGGTGACTTCCAAGTCAAAACTGCCTAGTGGAGTGGAAGCAGTGGGGACTCCAGCAGAAAGTGGCTATCCCATGATGAAAACACCGCGTCGAGTCAAGGAAACGGGGCAGGATCAGATGCATGGCAGAAATGGCAGGGGAACATTTTATTTTTATTGCTTCGATAGAAAGGTTGACAAGCTTTTCTATTCTGAGTCCCTGAAAAGATCAACAGACCAAAGGAAGGAAACCTTTCAAGAATAGAATTGTTATACTAGAATGACCCACTGTACATTTCTTACAGCAAAATCACTAATAGTAACGTTAAGTGCCAGTACATTAGTAAAGGTTGATTTAAACTAAGAATAAGAAACAAGGATGTGTTAGATTGGACACTATCCTTGTCCTGCATTGAGGCACTGTGGTGCTTAGCAATTCACTAAATTTCTTGGAGACTCACATTCTGCATCTGTAAGTAAAGAGGGTAATGTCTATGTAGTAGAAATTTCGTCAGCATTGAGTTAGGTAGTTTATGTGAAAAGACTTTAAAATCGTATGATAAGCTTTATAAACAAGCACTATTAAGGAAAACATTATGCTAAATAGGACATGCAAGTTGTAAGAAGATCGATTTTCTTCATGGGTTTATTATCTGTTTCAATGAAAAACAATGAAATGTACTTCTCAAAATAGTACCTGAAATAAAATAATAAAACATAGTGTATGTTGTTGGGGAAATGCCTTTTTTCCCCCTTCCTCTCTCCCTGCCTTCTTTCTCTCTTTTGGTTTGGCTCCTATGTAGAGAAGGACTGCTTTAGACAGAGTTTAGTTTCAGCATAATTGAAGAGACAGTAAAAGGAAGTTTAACTGTATGATTTTTTAAGCCAATTCTCCCATCCCAAATGAATTGTGTTTTAGGGTATGGAATAATTTGCTGAGGAGATTATGCATGAGCTACTGGTAGTCTTTTAGGGACCAAGGGGAAGTATAGAATGGAACCCCTGTCATGATTTCCAAAGTGAGAAGAAGAAGGATTTCTCAAATTATAGATATCAGTTTGACATAAATCATCCAACAATTTCTATATGGTCATTTAACATTCAGTGATTTCTAAGAAATCAAAGCAATTAGTAATAGGAATCAGCACATGTTTATCCAAAATAAGTATGGAGTTACTAGGTGTAGACACTAGTCAATTTTTAAAGATTTATTTATTTTATTTTAGAGAGATACGGGGAAGAGAGAGAGGGAGCGAGTACATAAACAAGGGCTGGGGCAGAGCAAGAGAGAGAGAAAGAGAATCCCAAGCAGATTCCCTGTGGAACCTGACATGGGGCTCCATCCCAGGACCCTGAGATCAAGAGCTGAGCCAAAATTGAGTCAGATGCTTAACCAACTAAGTCACTCAAGTGCCCCCAAACTAATTAATTAGTTATTAATTAAATTGTTAAAGATCAAGACACCTGAGGAAGCCTTGCAAAGCAATCTTGGTGACATCATGGAGGAAAGGTAGACTCGGTAACAAAAGGGTGATGGTGAACAATGACCAAATTCCCAAATAGGACTGAATGATGGTTCTGTATCCCTTATAAAGAGGAATTCACAGAAGGTTCATGGCCTTTGCCTTTGGGCCTTCTTGTCTGATGGTTTATCAATAACTTGGTAGGAAACATAATTGGTATGCTTATTCAATTTCCCCATATTGTTAAATCAAATTAATACATGGCCAATTCACAAATTATAGAAAAATATATTAAGCACTTGGGATTTTGGGGCTGTAACCAATATTATAAAATCTAATTGAGATACATCTATATAAATCCTCTGCTTGAAGATAACACACCCACTCCAACAGAAAAATCACACCCATCATCAATAAAGCAACAAAAAATCAACCACAGAAGCAACTACAGAGAGTATGGTAGGATAAATTGTTCCTAAAAATTATCTTAATAGAGTTTTGGTGGAGAAAAATTCAAAGTTAGGAGTTCTAGTCATAATATCCTCAAGCCTTGTGATCTAGAACAGAAGGCAACTTAAGTTTGAAGCCTCTTGTATGGCACTCATACGTGAGAAACTTGGACCAGATGGCCTTTAAGGTATATCTAAAGTCTCAGTTCTATAAATTTATAAATAGGGCTGTCCTAAATGATCACTGAAGCCCTTGGTATCAACTGTAGCAAATACTAATAGGATTCTGGCATGTAGAAATAGGAGCCTATTTTATAAAGCAACAGCTTTCACTATACTGGTATTGACTATATCCTTGAGAGTTCCATGACTCCACTAAGTAAAGTGAAACAGATAATTTTGAGTCTATCTGATGTTGAAGCATTAAAGAAAATACTCCTTGGGCTAAGGAGTTTTTGAGGGAAGGCTAAGGAGCTGAGGTTTAACCTGAAGAAGCAGAGTGTGGATCCCACTTCACAACGATAATCAGGTACTCACAGGAAATCATGCGGGTGCTGGTGAGCAGGTGCTTTTTGTGTTCGATGAGAACAAGCAGTAGAAAAAGATTTAGAGTAATGTGGGAGCAATTTTTTTTTGTTGGTGGTGGTGTTTTGTTTTGTTTTGGGGCTGCCCTACATCCCTAAGTGTCTTTGAGATCATGAAATATGTTACCAGGGAATGTTGACCAATCTACTTATCTGAAAGTTTTAAGAAAAACTGTGGGGCCTTCTCTGCCAGATTTAAGTGCCATTCTAGATGACCTGCTGATATTTCCTACTCTATTAGCATAGAATAATGTGAAAATTCAGATAACATATGGAATCCAAAGTAGAGCCATCTTGAAAAATGGCCGAGATTTGTGGTAGACTAGCTGATGGTGGTGTGATCTCATTTGGTTTCTCAACATTTTTCAGGACACTGATTGTCTAATTCTAGTATCTGAGAAATGGTTTGCTCCCCTAAAGGTCAAAATGGAGTATATTTTTACATAACTTGAAAAAGCAGGGATTATAATGATAAAATATGTCTCAGTGAACAGTACAAGGAGTTGCTTCTGCATTTTAATTCATATAACACATTAAGACATTTTTAAAGATCAAAGTATTATATCAGCCACCCTCTTCACATATTTGAGAAGAAGCTAGAGTGACATCACTGAATTTTTTTCCTATAAGACCACACAGTTTGAAATGTTTTCTATTTTCACAATTATTATTTGGTCCAGTTATAAGGTAAATTACTTTCTTAGCATAATACCTGTTACACAGTACATGCTTTGCCATTTACTTAATTAATGTGATCTTAAAAGGAAATCTCAGTGCCTGTGTAAAAATGTCCATTACAACTGAACACTTGGCTATGCTCTTCTGCCTTAAAGAACACAGAGAAATTATTTTAGAACCGGAGTCTAGATATTTTGGGGAGGAACAGGTTCTGACCAAAATGATGGAAACATCTTTACAATTTGAGAGAACTGTTCATATGTGGTCCTTCCTGCTGTACCTGCAAGTCTGGCTTTGCAAGTGGGTTCCTCAAGAATGGCATCATGAGTGTCATGGAGAGCTTGTTAGAAATGCAGAATCTCAGACCTTCTGAAAGGAATCTGCATTTAAAAATGACACCCAGTTGCTTGGGATGCACATTTAAGTTTCAGGAACATCATGATAAGGAACTCTTGGGAGTAGGGGAGGGTTGGTTTTCAGTCCAAGAAGGGCTGTGTGGCAGAATGAGTCTCAGAGCATCTCTGAGAAGGAAGGTCTGCATTTTTCTACGGGAGGGAGGGATCCATAGTTTTCCTGTCATTGATGCTGGCAACCAGTGACCCCGAATCTCACTTGGGAGATTCTCATGAACTTTGAACCTCTTTAACCAAGGCTGCTAGTGTTCATCCCTTAGGAATCAGTGCCCAAACTATGTATGGTGTATATCACAACATGTAGTATGTAATAGTTACATACTATTTCCAGTTGCATCACATACTACCCTTTGGCTAATGTGCAGATCTGCCCACTCTCCATCACCCTCCGTTCTCCAAAGACCACTCAAAATACTCTGTATTTCTCATCTATGTGCCTTGTCCTTGTCTTCCCATTTTGGGGTTCCTTTCTCCTTCTCTATCTCTGTGGAAATCCTCCACAACTTTAAAAGCCAGACATTAAAGTATATTGCCACCATAAAACCTTCCCTAAGCAGAATCAGTGGCATCCCACCAGGCATTCCCATAACATGTCGTTCTTTACATTCGCAAATTTTAAGAGCTCTGATGCTCCAGGCACAGATTCTTAAATATTAAACACAGATGTCATGTTTTCCCTTAGTTTATGCTCTGTAAATTTAATTGATGTTTATTAACTCAATAATTATGATTATTCTCTTCCAGAACAGGGTAGAGTAGATGATTAGACAAGGAATAGTAACATCCAACTCCTCCCGTAATTATGTCGGTGAATAATAGTGCAGTTTGATTATATCTCACTGCCAAAACAATTGACTGATGACGGGGGTGGGGAGGAATCCAATGAGTTAGATATTAGAGGCTATACAGGAATGATCTGAACAAATTCAACTATTGATATCTGGATATGAATATACCTAGTAGGTTTATGTACGATCTAACATTTTAATCCAGATTTTAGACTCATAATGTTTTAATAATAATTACAAGCAATTTTTATTAAATGGTAACTATAACCTAAATGCTTAACAAGCTTCATGATTTAACTGCACAAGGGAGAAACTATTATTATTTTCATTGTGCGGATTATAGCGTGAAGGTTTAGAGAGTTGAGGTGCCCAGGGTCACACATGAAAGCAAGTGGTTTAGTCAAGATAAAACCTAGACTTGTGTGATTCTCATGTCTAAATTTTAAACAGCAAAATCTCTTCATTGTATGCAGAAACTGAAACCAGAGGGCTTAATATCTAAGGTTATATGTTGTGAGTGATGGGCTAAGGCTTAATTTATGTTACAAAACTGTAAGCCTGATGCTTTCTCCAGGAGATTCTTCACAAGGGTTGAGCTAGACTGTTTGCATTAATATCTTTTAAAGATAATGAGTAAAGCTGACTTAAATGAGCTCCTTAAAATGGTGGCTACTCTATAAAATCCAATCAAACTATTATCAATTTCATAATGAAATTCCCATATCAAAAAGCTTAGATAAGTACCCCTTGCTAAAAGAGGAGAAAGCACTTGAAAACATGAACTAAGTTATAATGAAGGTCATTTCCTTGAAAGCTTTCAAACACGCACAACAAAACAAAATTTCTAAGTCATGATTCAAAAAAAGGAAAGACATGGAGATAAAGTAAATGAGAGGCATGGCAAGATGGGTCTTGTCTTCTCTAGACATTTTATGTTTTCATGTTGTTCTCATGTTTTAATTGCCCATAAGATTGTGAAAACATCTATGCCCATAAATATTTTATGTCTCCTGCTATCACATCATAATAAATCACTTGATATTTGTGTCTTTGATAGGAGTGTTACCAATGTAATAAAAGTACACTTATTAATAACTTTTGGTTTGATGGAAAAAAGACACAGTATTTTTTACTAGAAATTGCTAGTGATACTGCAACATAATACAATGCAAGTGAGGTAGAAAAAAAAAAAACCCATAAGAAATTCTATAGTAAGTAGCACATTTAATTTACCAAGTGCTTGGTACATACTTCTTAATGCTAAAGTATTTCATTTTTACCTTCAAAGAATCAGAAATATTTTTTTACAAAAACTAATGAGTAAAGAATCTGAATATTTTAAAAAGGGTCATTTAAACACATAATAATTAAAACTGAAAAACAGAGTTTCACAACTTACTATTGATGTTTTGGATGGATAATTTAATGTGAGGAGCTGTTTGTGAATTACAGGGTATTTAGCATCATTTCTGGTCTCTACTTGCTAGATTCAGTAGCACACAGAAAACACCTTTCTCAGTTGTGACAATCAAAAATGTCTCCAGACATTGGGAACATTTCCTGGGGCACAAAATTCCCCCTGGTTGAGGTGTGCTTTAAAGTGATAGTCTACAAGATCAAATAATTGTACTTTATGTTCTCTGTCCAAAACTCTGTTAAATAATCTTCAAAGTGACTAGTTTTTGATATTCAAGTCTGCAGGTCAAGGGACTGAAGATTAAATGAGCTTCTCTGGAGTTTCCCACTGAATGAGCATTTGTTGTCTACGTGTAGGAAGACTGTTATTTGTCAATATACATTAATTTAAATTTATAATCCACTACACACACAGATTTTTCTTAAATCATAAATACCTTCACATGTACTTATTTCTCTTAATATTTTTAATTAGGTCAATATGACTTTCCCTTTCTCATCTAAATTGATAGGCTATATAAAATATGCCTTAAAGATAAGCAGATTTGAATTAGCAAAAAAAAAAA
The DNA here is from genome assembly GCF_022355385.1 of Mustela nigripes. Taxonomy (NCBI): domain Eukaryota; kingdom Metazoa; phylum Chordata; class Mammalia; order Carnivora; family Mustelidae; genus Mustela; species Mustela nigripes. Next base: position 12,225,822 of record NC_081574.1, on the reverse strand, counting down.
AATTACAATTTCTCTGAAAAACAAACACCTATTTTGGTGTTTCTCAAAAGTAGCATCTATGGACCACCTATCTCAGGATTTCCTGAGATGCCTGTTAATATTATGGATTATTGGTCCTTTCCTCAGATCTACTGAGTGACATTCTTGAAACTTGGCTTACTAAGACCCACACAGGTCTTAGTAAGACATAGGCCATAGACACAAGAAATGTGTCTATGGACATAGGCCATAGACACAAGAACAGCAATGTATTTATTTTTTATTTACTTTTATTTTTTTTAAATATTTATTTATTTATGAAAGACAGAGAGAGAGAGAAAGAGGCAGGGGGAGAAGCAGGCTCCCCAAGTGACTGACAAGGAGCCTGATTCAGGACTTGATCCCAAGACCCCAGGATCACTACCTAAGCTGAAGGCAGACACCTTTTTATTTAAAATATATATATATATTTATTTATTCATGAAGGACAGACAGAGAGAGAGAAAGAGGCAGGGGGAGAAGCAGGCTCCCCAAGTGACTGACAAGGAGCTTGATTCAGGACTTGATCCCAAGACCCCAGGATCACTAACTAAGCTGAAGGCAGACACCCAACCAACCGAGCCACCTAGGCACCCAAGCAATGTATTTCTGAAATTATTCATTCAATGAAAATTGTACTGCGTCTACTTTTTTGGACTCAATCTCATTCTAACATATTTTAGCTACTTTATGCTAATTAATAATAAGCACTTGAGGGGCGCCTGGGTGGCTCAGTGGGTTAGGCCGCTGCCTTCGGCTCAGGTCATGATCTCAGGGTCCTGGGATCGAGTCCCGCATCGGGCTCTCTGCTCAGCAGGGAGCCTGCTTCCCTCTCTCTCTCTCTCTCTCTCTGCCTGCCTCTCCATCTACTTGTGATTTCTCTCTGCCAAATAAATAAATAAAATCTTTAAAAAAAATAAAAATGAAAAAATAAAAAAATAAAAAAAAAATAATAAGCACTTGAGATGTTTCATCAGAATTTGCCAAATTTTAAGGTAGGTGTCCTTGAGAAAGTGAAGCCTGTGTCCACCTTGCTGGCTCAGACAGAAGAATAAACACTAGAGGTCACATCAACCCCAGGCTGGTTTGACCAGCCAAGGAACATAGAGGCCCAGGCTCAAGGGATGTTTGATTATCATTCAAAAGACTCTGCAGAACAAGTAGCTAATCAGCACTACCCTAGAATCATCAAATGTTCCTAATAAAATCTCCAACATAGGTGCGCCTGGGTGGCTCAGTCAGTGAAGTGTCTGACTCTTGCCCTCAGCTCAGGTCTCAATCTCAGGGTCGTGAGTTCAAACCCCTTAAGAAAAATATATTCCAATATAAGGAATAAAAATATTTTTCAGATTCCAAGTCTCTTAAGATAGAAAAGACCTCCAAGGGACCAGACCAGGTTATACTAGAACACCCACTACTGTGACGTCATGGGCCTCTAATCAATGCTGTATACCTTCACAGAAGACCCTACCCCCAAGTTTGCGCTTAATTTGTTAATTTGTTTACATATGTTTGTTAATTTGTTATTTTGTTTATATATATATATTTATATATGTTAATTTGTTCATATAATATGAAGTTTTTTCTTTTGTAAAAAAAAAAAAAAAAGCTATGACAAATGAAACCTTCATTTGAATTTATCTAAAAACCCTCACCATCAGGGATTATAGGATTTTCAGCATTAGCTCTCTGCTTTCTGGCACCACACCAGTATATAGCCTATCTTTGTTCACTGCAAAAACTCAGCATCAGCTTTTATTGAGTTGTTGGGCACAGGGTAGATGAACTCTTCATTTAGTTCACTTACATAAAGCTACTCTTGTCAGGTAACATTTGAACTAAAAGTCTACTGATCTACTTAAGCTCCCCAATGGACAATAGTGTAATTGCTTGTCTATGAAAATTTATGCAACTGACTTACATTAAACCAGTAATTACCTTTTATTTAAAAATACTCATTTGAAAATTCAAAGAAACCAAGAATGCCAAGTCCCAGTATCTGTAGTTTCTCTTTCCATGTCACATTTCCAATTTTAAGTTATTTCAGATAATCATGCACCAAACTCGATTTTGCTAACTATAATTTTAATGTTTATGTAAAAATTTTAAAAGACATATTTTAATGCGGGGGTGATTCCATTTATCTCTCTTAAGTAAAAGAGCAAGACGAGAATTACTGTCTCACACCCAAACCCAACAACTTCTAGGTGGCTCTGAGGAAGAGGAAGAGAATGTGCTTTTCCACTTTTTCCTCTTTAATCCAAGCCTAGAAAAATCTACCTTCGTGTACTATAATAATTTGTAAAAACCCAGATAGCTTACATAGTCTTTTTGCTAAGACTGGTGAAAATAATAAAAGGAAGAGAATAATTTTAATCCAGTAAGGGCAGGCGCAAAACTGAAGTCAAGAATATGGACAGACTAAATAATATGTCGGAGTATACAGTGTTTCAATACTATTTCCCACCAGAGTCACCATACTTATTTTAGCCTTTGTTCTACAATTAAATGTATTATCTGAACATACTAAAAAAATGCTAATAAAAATTTTGAAAAATGTCCATCATCAATTTTTTGTTCATGTTTACTCAGTTACTTCTTGGTTGTATTAAACCTATCTTCAAGTAGTTTCTAAGGAAGGGTTAATGAGTACAGTATTCTCTAAGTTCTTATAATTTAAGAATGCTTTTCTATAGTCTAGAAAAAATATAGAAATTAATATTCTTGGAAGTTTGCCTTGATATAAAAATCCTTTTTCATACTTTTCTTTGAATTACTTGAAAATGCTGCTCTTGAGAATGAAGGCAGTATCCGAATATTTGTATCCATATAAATTTGATTTTCTTTTTCCTGGATGATCTGGAGACTTTTCTTTTCTTTCTTTCTTCCTTTTTTTTTTTTTTTTTAATTTTCAAAGTCTAGAATGCTAGAATATGTTTTGGAGTTGATCGATTCATTGCAATTTTCCCAGGAATATACAGTGAGGTCTTTCAGTCTAGTAGGGCTCAGGTTTCTTTAATTCCCAGGGATGTTTTCTCAGATTGTAGTTATAAATATCTGTTCCACTATTAGATTTTTCTTATTCATCTCCTTCAGTTATATATATATTGGACTTCTTTTCTTATCTTCTACTTCAGCTACTTTCTCTCCCTTTCTCTTCTTTTCTTTATTTCAACTTTATTTTATTGGTTATTTTCCTGACTACCATTGATGTCCTTCATAGATTTTCATTTGGATATATCCTCCCTTATTTTTAAGATATTTTAAATATATTTCCTGAATTTAATCAACCTTCCCTGCATTTCTTTCCCATTTCTAGTTTTAATTTCTGAATTTCTGATTCCACTTTTCAAAGTATCTCCAAATTCTTCTGTGGTGTTCTACTTTTTTTTTCTTTGAATACCTGTGTATCTCATGGCCCGGCTCCTAGTTCAAGGGCACCCTCTTCTAACAGTTTAGTGTTTGTTTCTTTTTTTCTTTTCACTTGTGTTTCTGAGGAATTGTTTGTTCCCCTCTGAATTCCGTCATTCCCATTCTTCTGAGGGGCTCTACTCCTTTCCCTATTCATCTCCTGTTGTGTTAGAAGAAATACATTTTCAAGTTGGTAGTGCTGCTCTGCTGACTCTTAAGCATCTTCCTTATAACGACTGTTGCTGTGATCTACCCCGTTCCAGACCTGTGTTTACTATTTTGGCAGCCAGTATTGGACTTTCTGGAGAGTGATCTTGTCTGTCCTGCTTCCGTTTCCGGTTGAGTTACTTAAGCGCTCCCTGTTCTCCATATCCACCAGCTTGTCACAATGGCAGAAACTCTGTTGGAATTTGGTACTTACTTCTGTCTAGGTCCCCCTAATTTCTTTTCCCTTCTTTTCTTTTTCCTTTCTTTTTTAATTCTTTTTCTTCTTTTTCTTTTTCTTCTCCTTTCTTCCTTTTTCTTCTCTTTGTTTTGTTTTCTTCTTTCACTCTGTCTCCCTCTGTTTTAAAAGAGGACTTACGGAGAGCCAGGCAGCTGCTCCTATCCTCCTGGGGAGCAGTGTTTCATGAGGAATTAGGATAATTCCCTAAGTCCAGGCACGGTGGCACATCTGGTGGTAAAAATGAGGGGTCCCTGACATGGGAAGAAACTTAAAAGCACCAATTTATTTATGCTTGTTGGCCCTTTCCACCAGGATTCTATTTCCCACACTTCTTTCTGATATCAACTAGGTGGGCCAGTCTTATTTCAGAAAGAAAACTACCCTTTTAACAAAGTCTTCCTGTCCCCTTCTCCTTTCTGCAGATCTGCATTTTTTTCCAGTTGTCCACTCAATTTAACGTTTCATATATCCCAAATCTACATCTATATACACGAAACTACATTAGTCTGTCTTCAACATCTTTTTGTTCTAGCAAATAGTAACAGAAACAACAGCATCTACTTTCCTTTCTAAATCCTTTCCTTCTAAGACTACAGCTGTATATCATTTTGGCAGTGATGGTTAGGGGTTTAATCGGAACATAATTTCACATCCTCCGCAGTGAGGATAAGTGTGTATCTATTGTGTCTCGTTATTTATGGGCTTCTCAGTTCTTACTGATGGGGGAAAAATGCTTCACAATATATTATGATGACTTGACTAGAGAAGAGATAGCTATTTTTTTTCCCCAAAGTCATTGAAAACAGTTTGCTTCTTCTTGAATCAACGTTTGGGAAGTCGTCTTAAATAATGTTATTTTATGCACGGCAACCTATTGAATCCTTCTTTTTCTGTCATTCAAGGAGTCAGGGATTCATGTAAGATTGTTCTTGTAATCATTAACATGAATGGAGTAATTTTTGAACGCTTATTTTCTTTTGAGTGAGAAATAAAGAAATGGTTTTATAAAGTAAGAAATAATTCCATATTTTTCATGATCCTACTTGAAGCACTTTACATCATAGATGCTGCTTTTTATGTTTATACATGTCAACTCTACACATAAATAAATACTAACCACTTCCCAAGGGATCAATCCTCACAACTAAATAACAAAGCAAAAGTCAAGAGAAAATGAAGGACAGTATAACACAACAAAATAAAAGGTTGTGGAACAAGGGAGGCATAGAGCTCAGACAATCTTTTTGAATCAGATGGGACAGGATAAATTTAAAAATTGCTCATTCTGTTTTTCCTCAAAAAGAAAGACCTAAGCAAATTTAACTTGGCAAATCATTCTTAAGAAGCGTGATGATTCTGGGTCATGTCCAAAAGTCACATATTTATACTCATTCTCTAATAATTAATAAGAATTGTAAATAAATATGAAATAACCATCTGCCCATAGTTTAGTTGCTATAAGATAATTCTTAAAATTAAGTAGAGAATATAAATAAATTACAGTGAGATTTAGCAGCCATGTATCCATGGAATAACCAGATAAAGTATCAGCTCTAAAACAACTACTCAGGGGCGCCTGGATGGCTCAGTGGGTTAAAGCCTCTGCCTTTGGCTCTGGTCATGATCCCAGGGTCCTGGGATTGAGCCCCTCATCGGGTTCTCTGCTCAGCAGGGAGCCTGCTTCCCTCTTTCTCGCTGCCTGCCTCTCTGCCTACTTGTGATTGCTGTCAAATAAATAAATAAATAAATAAATCTTTTAGAAAATAAATAAATAAAGCAACTACTCAAAGCTTAGACATTCAGAAATTAATGGTCTTCTTTGGTTGTTGTTCAATGAAACCACTGAGAACTGCTATTGCTTACAGTTCCATGAGAGGATATTCTGTGTCCCTAAGTCATGTTTTTAAAAGGGGCAGAAACATACAATTAAGTATAAGCAGGTAAATCAAGAGAATGAATGAAAAAGACTTCAGAGGTTACTCATTTTACCATTTTTGCCATCCATTAAGGGACAGAGTTCTCTCTTCTCATGTTTCTCTTTCTTATTCTATGTTTTATAATTATTAAAACATTTTTAATTTGTTAATATAATATGAATTTTTTTCTTTTGTAAAAAAAAAAGCTATGATAAATGAAACCTTAATTTGAATTTTCCACTTGAAAAATCTTTCTTTTAGAAGAGCAGAATGTTATAATATAGCCCTGAGTTAAATTAAAATTGTTCGACTACATGTACACTGTTCTATAAGCAAGGAAAAAGAATAATAACAATTATTCATTTATATTTTTCAGTTGGACAAATCAGCTCTAGGCAACAAATAAATGTTGGCTCTATAGAAAGTCATAATCGAAATGATCTATAACAGTTCTGCCAGTGTGCACGTCAACATACTTTCTGTGTTCATGAAAGCTTCCACAATTTAATAAGAACCCAAATTAAAGTTCCCAAATAAAACATTCCCAGAATAAACAGTAACTTGGTTTTGCCAAATAATTTTGACTCTGGTTTTGAATTAACTTGAGTTAACGCTAAAAGGGATATGAATCATCTAAGATAGAGGCTGTCAGTCTTTTTCTGTAAGTGGCCAGACGGTAAATATTTTAGGCTTCACAGGGTACACACTGTGTCTGTCGGAAGATGTAGCAAACGGAGCGGCCGTCGGTAATCTGTGATAGTGGGGACAATGACACTTGAATTTCACAAGTCACAAAATATTATTCTTCCTTTAATTTTTTTCAATATAAAAAAGGTAAAAACAATTCTTAAATCATCAGCAACAACAACAAAAAAAGAGGCAGTGGGCCAGATTTGGCCCTAGGACTGGAGTTTGTTGACCCTTATCTAGGAAGTTGCGTTAATTATCTTACGATCATATGATAAATATTATGTGGATGATTATGATGAGAAAGAAAATGGTAAACTGATGGTGACAACTAAGAAAGCGATTGGTATGAACACTAGGACAGATCCAATGTATTCGCCATTTATAACACAAAGGTCAAACTTCCCAAGGTCACACTATGATCCCTTTGATAGAAATTTCTTATTTTTTTATTATGGCATTTTAATTCTCCACAGTGGTCTACACTCCTATTTTCATATCAAATATAAATGGATGTCATCATTCATAATCATCATCATCGACTGGTCAAGATTTTGCAACAGTAAGTATTCTACATTTATCATATTTGTTCCACAGGTTTTCAGTTATATTGTTTCCATTTGATGAATTCTTTTCCACTGAAAGTTGAATACAGTTTGCTAGTGAACATAATTCATTTAATTTTCTAGGCTACCATTGTCTCGAACATGCATACTATAAGGCAAAACTGTTGGTATCTACCTGTGCTCGTACCTGAAATTCTCCCAAGTAATAACAACCCTCCCCACCTTAATTCAAAAGCAACCGAACTAAAAACTAAGTGAGAATTTGGCTTTGCTTGTTTAGCTATGCCATTCTTCAGCTGCTGTACTCTATTGGTAGCTGATTCGAGCTGCAAAAGTCACTGGTAAGGGAGTGGTCTTGATCATGGGATGAATATTTAGGTCAGTTTGCACTATCACCACACCAGTTTTGAGACTATGAAGAAAGATACAGAATTTTCTGTCCCTCCCTACTCCCCACCCAGGGACTGGGGAAGCTGGACTTCAGCTCACATGAAACTCGAAGCAATGTCTGTAGTTGGCATAAAATGGAGCTGATCTGGCTGCCTAAGGCAAAATAGTCCTCCCAAACCAACTGCTCCGATGTCAGAGTCTCGAACCATCCCGTTCGGCTTCACGCTGGCCCTTTCTAACGGAGGAAAGCATTAATGGACATGCATTAAACAGCAACGCCCCTAAAAAAATGGTTTGGGGTGTGGAGGGGAGAAATGGGAGGAAGCCCAGATGATATTTAGAAGAATATATGTGCCCTCAAGACCCTTCGTCTCATCCACGAACTTATTCGTGTTATTCGTCCTGTGCTATTACCTGCTGGGCAGTGAGGAACAGATGATCTAGGACCAAGAAGTCTACTTTGACCACTAACAATCTCAGCTCCATCTGTAGAAAACTCCACCCATTAGACCAGAAGATTTTCACTTTTCACTTCACTACAGGATGAGCTGGGAGGCATTTTCAAACTGTGCTCTCATAGCATCCTAAGATAAAATGCATAGTGAGCTCTGGTGCTAACTGGAGGTTCCTACATTCCTCAGGTGTGCTGGTAAACAAGAATTTCTTGTAAGAGCTTATCATCCAGTGATCCCAGGTAGACTCACAAAGTGGCCACTAAAACTTGTCTGTTACCAACGAAAGGGAAGATACTGTAGTGAAGAATTACAATATCCTAGAAATATTCTCTTGAATTGATATTTAAGATGATGAGTGACATATTCCAAATGTCAGAAGTATTGGACAACTGCATTCATGCTTTCAATTTAAACCCTATGTGCCAGAGAATCTACTAGGCATTTTGAAATAGATTATCTCTAATCTTCCCCAAATATAGAAATATAACATATATACTCAATGCTTAAGAATACTTGACAGGAAGCAGCATGTGATTGAAAACATTTTAGTACATCATACTTAGACTGTGAGGATTTTTTCAAGTGTAATTGTGAGTGAGGGGTATAATAAAATCGTTATAATATGGATTTGGTGTTAAAAAACAGTTTTTAGATGTGATCTTAGAATTCCATATACCTTTTTAGATATATACATTTAATTGAATATGATTATGGAAAAAAGAAGACTTTAAAATCAAGTTTCAATAGAATCATTTTTTTCTCTTTCCTCTTTCTCTATTATTAGTGATAAAGACTTAGAAAATACAGAATTCCTCCATTTCGTTTCAATAGTAGACTGTGCGCACAAATTACCAGCAAATTTATCCACAAATTTATCTCACTGTGCACGAGTGAAATGACCTTAAAACGGAGGCGATTCTGCACATTTGTCTATGCTGGACCTCACTCCTGAATGTCACTACTCCAACCTGCTATTTACTTTACATGGCAGTTATGAGAGATGATTCATCTCCCTTATATGAACACATTTTTTATTTTAGCCATCAATAACCATGACAATAATAATATACTGTAAGACTGATAATGATGAAGTTGTTGTTGCTTTTTTTTCCCCAACCAGCTTGGTGTAATTGATAGTAAAAATTAAAAAAAAAAAAATCAATAAAACTGTGAACTCTTGCCTTGACTAAGCAATTGATGACATAGAGATGTTTAGAATAATTTGGTTAAAATATAGACAGCTAAACTAATTATCAATGGTTCTTCATAGACCAGACTTACCACAAAAGTTATTCATTGTGTGTACATATACACACATGCACCCACACGTGTGGGTGTGGATTTCTTATATTTGTGGATTTTCTTATATTTATGGATTTTATATTTATGGATTTCTCTAGCTATATATAGAAACAGAATAAAACTTAATGGAAGGGAAAAAAAATGAAAGGAAGTATAATGACTCACATGGGTCAAAATCTTGGGTCAAGAAGGTAGGAAAATGCGAGAAGAGGTAATCTTCAACCAAACAATGGACAATCGTGGGCTGGTAAATCATAAGAAATAAATGCTAATTGGTTAAATTTGCCATCTCCTACTTATCATTGAACTTCTTGGTAGTGACTAGAAAGTCCCACTTCCTTCCTTGAAGGTATAAAATGACTTCTGGAATTGGACTGATTAAAATTTTTAGGTCACACGTCGCACTGTCATAACCTTAATGGATCCAACTTAGGAGAAATTAAATTACAAATAATATATACTTAAAAGGTATAAAATTAATTCTGTGTTAACAGTAGGAAATTATCCAATTGTGGTCTATTAAATTCAACATAGATATACCTAAGTGACTAGATTAGTACAAATAAAGGGAATTAGGGGCAATATTTAGAAATTTTATTAGCAATTTAAAAACAATAGAATGGTGAGTGAAAAGTGTCATGTGTTAAGAGGAACAAGTGTGGCATATTTAATTGCTAAATTACCTTTAGTCTTAGTTTTGGGATACTTTTTTGATCCTGGAATTAATTACAATAGGGTTTTTTTTTTTTTTTTTTTTTTTAATCTATAGATGGAGATTTTACTGCTGTTAGAGGAAGGAGAGATCTGTTGATGACTTTTGGTTTTACTGGGTTAGGGTCAGAAAATATTCTCTGTAAATCTCTACGTTTTGAAATTTGTAAAAGTTTGTTTGGATCAATTCGTGAGTAGTTTTCACATTGTTTTTATGGACTAAGAAAACAAAAAACCAAAACAAACTATAGATAGATTCTCTGTAGTCAGCAAGATGTGTTTTAAGAGTCTTTAAGACCATACAGACTCTAGAGCCAGACCAGCTGGGTTAAATCCTGCTTTAAAATCTTCTCCGGGGGGTGCCTGGGTGGCTCAGTCCCTAAGGATCAGCCTATGGCTCAGATCATGATACCAGGGCTCCTCGATCAGTGGGAAGCCTGCTTCTCCCTCTCTCATTCCCCCTGCTTCTCCCTCTCCCACTCCCCCTGCTTGTGTTCCCTCTCTTGCTGTGTCTCTGTCAAATAAATAAATAAATAAAATCCTTTAAGAAAATAAATATAAACAATAAACGAAACTCCTCTCTGCCAGGGAGCCCAAGCAAGCTACCTGTTGGTGCGTCAGTTTCCTTATCTGTAAAAGGTTGTTATGAGAAGTACATGAATTAATACGTCCAACTCTGGAACAGTACCAGGCACATAGAAGCTTAAGTCATGGTTTATTAAATACCTAGCAGTTTAGCCTTCTGCTATCTATTCACATGCATATACACGTAAGTATCTGCTGATTGTATTATTCAGATCCCTGTTTGTTTGTTTGTTTTCACTCTAATTATAATGCTTTCAGAATTTTGCAGATCAATTCTCCATTATCATTTGGTTTTACTCAAATGTATTTCTAGGAGTTTTTGTATTATGTAGTCACAGCTACCTTTCAGGGTACAAAAAAGTTTATAATTCTTCATTTGCCTATGAACACCAAGTCTCCTATTTCCTTCTACAATACTTTTGTTCTGTTTAAGGAGAGCCTGAAATCCCACTTTAGATGTATCAGTAAGGCAACCCCAACTTTTGTTTTTAGTCTGCGTTTATGAGGCACATCTTATTTATGATTATATTCCCAAATATTTAAAAAAATATATTTTAGATGTCTTCTTTATAAGCAGTTGGATTTTGACTTTCATCCCAGTCTGAAAGTCTTTGGCTCTCCTCGACTGGAACGTTGACACTCCCAGTTACTGTTACACGAATGACTTAATTCCATTCCTTCCTTGAACGAACTATTGACTGATATTATACATGGCTTAGTTTTCGTTTTCTTTCCTCATTTTCCTCATTCTTACATCTTCCGGCTTAATCCACTTTCTTCTAAGTCATTTCGTATTCTTCATTCACCTCCCCCAAGAAACGAGAATTCTGCCAGGTGACTCTCGAGGCGGTGGACTTTAAGTGGTTAAACTGTATGTCAGATATTTAAGAGCTGCTGGTTGAAGATTTTTACATCAGAGAATGAAAACAAAAAGAAACATTTAAAAAATTTTTGCACGTTAGGAGTGTCATTTTTAACAATGGAAAACATTGTTATTCTTTTTTTAATGCTTTTTCCTAAAAATAGAAATTTGGTTGAAAACACAGTTGATTTGGTGGGCGGGGGAAGGCTTCTTTAGAAGTGGAGTTTCCAGGAGTGGTGAATATTTTTTTAAAACCACTAAAATCAAGAGGAAACAGAACCACGTGTCCGTAAATGCACTCTCTGAAACCCAGCTAGGTGCTGGCTTCTACTCACCTTCTCAGACCAATGACATCCGAGGACAGAAGGCTCGCTGTGGAATATTTACAAGGCTGCACTTAGCTCAAAGTTGGGCCTACAAAAATTGCTGTGGCTCTTTTACTTATTAATCTATACTGTTTTACAGAGCGCAATTATCCAGTAAACATAACATTTCAGCACAGCTTCAAAAGCTAATTAGTACAGGCCCTTTGGAAAACCTCACCCCTTTTGGTTCTTCCAATCATTCTGTGTCTGTGGCTCTGCTCAAAGTTCCCAGGCTGAGGAAATGGAAACCGTTCCAGAAATTCATAAACAACTCTGATCCGCATTCCCTCTTCACGTTATCTGTAGACTGTGTGATTTTCAAATTAAATACATTTAAAAAGTTAAGTCCATTAGTGGTTAGAGATCCTTGTTAAGCTAGGGAGTCTCTTCCGACCTCCCTGAAAAGATGTACATAATTTTTAAAATGTCCTCATACTGGTGGGCCTTCTGTTCTTTCTCCACTCTGTGTCCCCACAGGAGCTCATTGGGAGGTAAATGAATGCAAAAGATTCTCACTAGGCATTTTTATTCAAGTCCATCTCTCCACATTCTGGAGAACACTGGAGAAGTAAGCTGGGGAGCGGTAGTAAAAACAGTAGCAAGCTGTCAGCGGGGCAGTTTGTCATTGTTCCACAGACAAAAGGCAGACTGTCACAATAAACAGCATTTATTCCTTTCATATTTGCGGCTGAGGGCTGGAGAAGGGGCGGTGTCACTGGTCGTAATTGTAGAACACATAAATAATAATGGTAGCTTGCAAATCATAGATCAAAGGAAACAGAGGGAGTTGGCAGGAACGAAGGCAGGAAAACAGATATTCCAGCCCAAGCTAATTTACTACCCTTTTAAAAAAATATGTTCTCCTTCCCACCCGTAGAAGTGGAGTGATTCTGTTTGCCTCTGCAGCTGCAGGTGAGGAAGATGAAACTTCCAAACCCTAGGTCGTGTGAATGATTTTAGGTACATAAGTGCGTGGAGAGGATTTTTCATTCGAGGGGTGATAAATTCACAGTCATTACTTTTACTAACGAGCTGTAAGTGGTAACCTTTTTGCTTACTCTGAAAGTTCCTGTGCTGAACATACCGGCTTGTTAAAGCCTAGAGCGAGGCACTCACGGGGTCTCTCAGATCATACTTCTCCGAGAGAAAGCCGGATCTTCGGATCTGAGAATTCCTAGCTGATGTGACACCTGGCCGAACCGACCTCATCAGAGGTAAGACACCTAGCACCCTGAAGACTGCAGCCTTGAATCACACCTTCTCTATTGGACTCCCCTAAACATGAAAAATATGACAGAGTGCAAGGCTAAAATGGAGCCTGTGTCTGACAGAGAGACCGTTGGGTAACCTTCTCCTTCGCTTCAACCTATGGAAACTCCATGGGCGAATTCCCGTAGGATGATCGAGGCTGAGAAACTCTCCCCATGTTATTACAATGTTGAAAGGTTTCTCATTTATTGCTGGTGAAAAGTGTCTATTGTGGCTTCTAATAAAAACCTGTGAAACCACACGGGTGTAAAGCAATTTTTTTTCCCAACTTTTCAAGAACCCGGTGGCAACGCGAAGTTCACTGTTTTAGCTTTGGGTGTGAAGTATTTCACCCTATTTGTGATGGCAGGTTTACATCTGGGCTGCGACCTATGCTTACAACAACATAATTGGAACTAGACTTCACACATGGACAGGCTTTCTCTTCGTGGCTCGCGGGCCGGGGCTCCGAACACAGAACGTGATAAACTACATGTGAATTACATATCAGGAGAGGACTAGTGAGCACGTCCACGTGGGCGGTGTGATGGTCAGTTCGCGCTTTTCTAAAAGAAGGTAGGCTTTCTTCAACAGAGCAAGTGGACGATATACCCAGAGCAGAGAGAGGGATTGAGAGAGAGAAGGCAGTGGGGATGATAACTGCGGGAGGCCCTTGACAGGGACAAGAACGTGGAGTTCACTGGGAAGACATCTTGGCCATCAGCATTTGAATCGTCAGGTTGCAAACTTTGCTGCTGGTTAGCCCCAACATTTGCTTTTGGACAGAAGTTTTGACAGTTGCCTTGCTCACAGCAAACTGCCACTGTGGTTCGTTCTGCTCCAGTGCCACTCGACTGTCACAGGCTGTCATGAGGCAAGAAAGCTTTCAACCTAACCCCATCCGACAGGGTTTCATCATTCCTATTACCCTGTTGCCGGCGCGGGCCACCTTGACGCACACAGCGTGCAATCCTACCCCTCCCCAGGCACTGGCTTCACAGGTGTCCACTGGGTTTTTAGCACCAGAGTGGCAAACTATGTTATTTAGATAAAATAAAAATCAGAGAAATTATTATTATTATTATTATTATTATTTTTTTTTTTTGCTAAAGCAATAGGCTGAGATGGATCCATGAGGAACGAAGCCAAGACAGAAAAAGGAGGCTGCTTTGTCCTGCCTCTTCCAGCTGTGGCTGCTTGTCTCCTTACTTGTGCTTCGGAGAAGGAGAGCAGGGACACCTCTATTCCATGAGGACCACGCCTCAGAAGAAAAGCGGTGACTTCTTGATTACAGAGAGCGTTTGGGAAAAGACATTAGCAGTTTTGCCCCGACTCACCCTTTGTCTGGGCTAGCCTCACCTCTGAGGATTTGCTTTTCTGATCCGTGAGATCAGGAGAGGCCCACACTCTGGTCAGGGACCAACTCCTCGGGCACAGAGGCGCTCACAGAGGAACAGTCAGGTATTGGGCATGTCATCACCTATTTCCCAGGAAAGGTCTCTCCACTGTCGCGGATGAGGTGACAGATATTGGAGATTACAACTGCTCTGTTTTTTGCTCATTAAGAGACTGAGATCAGGGGCAGTATTCTCCCTCCACAGGAAGAGGAATCCAAACAGCCTTGCCTTTACTAGTGGACTAGTACTGAACTCATCAAGATCCAAAAAACCTTGCTTGCTATTTCCCCTAACCAGGATCCACAAAAATGAGGAGGGCAGAGAGAACTTATCACTATGGGGTCAAGTGACAGAATTCACCCGATGATGTCACTTGGCCATGTGTTCATGGATCTCTTTTGGACCACCTGTTTGGGTTCAGTTTTGCTCAATTTTGGCCAATAAGCTGATTTAAGATAATAACTACAACTAACTGGTCTGATTTCTGAATGGCCACTTCAACTTCTTAAGTTCAGATTTAAACCAGCTAACACAGGGTATACTTGATTTTTTTTTTTAATGGGCTGACTCAGGCTTCTTAGCATTCAAGGGTATAATGGATTTATGACTAGAATAATCTGAGTTCTTTCCCTATAATCGTGCTATATTGGAAAATATTTTTTCATTTATATTTTTTTGAGTAAAAAATGAGTAAGACTATAAAAAGGGAAACCGTTTTCATGAAATGAATATCTTCCCACGTTTAAAATGAACACAATTAAAAAAAAATGAACTGAATACTCTGCAAATAACTGAACTGTGAAAACTAGGTATAAGATTAGGAGGCATTTTTTCCCCTTTTAATTAGTATCAGCATAAAAAGCATTAAAAAAACAACTGGTGTCTGCGATGTGTGGACAACCAAGGACATCATTGCTCTACTTCACTGGCATCTTAGTGAGAGAATTGTCCAAGCAACTGTCCCTGAGCTGCACTTGAAAAGTGAAGCAGGAGAAACTGGGAAGTGCTCACTGGCAACCAAGAGATACCTTGGCTTGCATTGGAGAGCTGACTGTCTAAATCTAACAAAGTCCATGACCTTGATAATGTCTTTGGAAAGGCAACAACAATCAACATTAGAGACTAGCCTGTTGGCCCATATAATTAGTATTTTAGTTTTCTGGGGGCTGCAGGCTAGATTAATTAAGGATCTTGACTAATAATGGAATACAAATGTCAGGCATGAATCGCAATGGGACCAGTAGAAACCCCTTGGGACACCTGGGTGGCTCCAGGCAGGTGGGTGTGAATTTAAGCCCAGTGTGGAGCCTACTCAAACCAATCAACCAACCAACCAACCAACCCAACAAACAAACAAACAACAACAAAAACCAGGGATGCCTGGGTGGCTCAGTTGGTTAATCGTCCACCTTCGGCTTAGGCCATGATCCAGGGTCCTGGGGAGTCTCACATCAGGCTCCTTGCTCAGCAGGGGGTCTGCTTCTCCCTCTGCCTGCCGCTCTACCTACCTGTGCTCACTCACTCTCTGACAAATAAATAAATAAAAATTTAAAAAAAATAACAGAACACAACTCCTTAAAACTGTCTAGTTCTTAACTATAAATCATGACTCTGGTCCTGCTTGCTGGCTATCCATAGCCCTCCAGGGTTTGACGCTGCCTACCTTCCCAGCTTTGCTCTGACCACCTCCCAGCCACAATCCTCATGTTTTACCAGACTGGCTTAGTCCTTATGTATTAATGAAGCTTGGCGAATTCACGTGGTTACTCTTTTGTTAATGCTGTTTTCTCTTGGAATGTCCTTCTCTCTTCACCCTTTGAAACGGTATCCATCTCCTGAAGGCAGATTTCACAATCTTTTTAATCCACAAAAATTTTTCTCATTTCTCCACCCAAATATTTTTCTCCCTACTGATCTTTTAAAGCATGTTATCAGCACTTCAACAAAAACAGTTCCCTTTGCATCAATCTTTATCTATTGTATTATAAGCAACTTGAAAAAGAAAGATTGTGTGATTTTATATGTATGTGTGTGTAATAATATATATGTAATATATAATATATATGATAATTATATATGCACACATACACATATGCAAATCACGAGAAATATACAACACAATCCGGTGAGTAAATAGATCATTCAATAAATGATCAATTATTATCATCTCTTCCTTTTGGTTAAAACTAGCACAGATAACTTAAATGTTGCTTTTGTCAAATATGCTGTCGGGATTGTTGTCTTGTTACTAGACTGAAGATTTATGATTAATAAACTGATTTATACCTTGAAAAGTAGCTTAATATCTGCCAATGTAACTACATCTGTAAAGAGTGTTTCACAAGGAACAGACTTGGTCAGTTTTATGTGGTCGCTTCCCTCCCCACATTGTTTCGCTACATGAACAAAGCAAGCCTCATTAAACCCCCACATCCCATTAACTGAAGAACCTTCCCCCACATCATCCCCTGACTGAGGAATCCCGGGCATCATTTTGATGAGCACGTACTTAACAGAGGGTCTCTTCTGTACCTAGCACTGTGTGTTGGGATGATTTCCCAAGAAGTCTCAAAGCCCTTCTACCATCTGCTTGTGCAAAGTCAAAAACAAACAAAACTACAGGCAAATAAAAAATCAGCTCCTCCGACATTTCTTTTGGGACCTAAAGTTTTGTCATACGCCACTAACACGGTCCGCGGTGTCATTTCCACAGAGTCTCTTTGCTGCCGATGGTCATGGACGTCGGTGTGAATGATCCACCAGGAGTCTTAATATGAGAACAATGTTGCATGCCAAGCACCCACTTAAACAAATGTTTTTATATCCTGAACGCAGGATAAATCCATCTTTTTTTTTTTTTCATTTTTGGAAAACAACTCTGGGTATTATCCAAAAATAGCTGACTGTTAACTAGACAACTAGCCAGATCTATAATGCCCCACGCAGACTCGGGCTGTTGCGTCTCCATCTGTAGCACCGGCTGCCTGCCTGTTATGAATTACGGAGAGCTGGGAGGGAAATCCAAGAGATAAGGTGTCGGTGGCATAGGTTGTCTCTGCGCTCGCTTTCATGGGGGAGATATTTTTCTCTTTTATGCTTTGACCGTGGCTGACGATAGAGGATTCCAACCAGCCTCTTCTCTTTCCATGTGGTCCTGCGTGGAGAACACCTGACCCAGAGTTCCCTGAACATCGGGACAAATCCGATTACCTTCACGGGTCCTAATGCTATTTTTGTACACAAATATTTTCGTTCCCTCCTGCCTTTTGTGTCTTATTTATTTATTTTATTTATTTATTTTTTACACTTGAAAACCTGGGGATTTTTGTTTCCTTTAGACAAACAGTATCTCACTTATTAAGCAGAGAAATGCCTCTGCAAGATGAATCGTGATCCCATGCTTCCACATCAGATGTTAGCTTTCAGCCATGAACTCTAAATCTCCATCATGTGAGTGGCAGCAGGTAAAGGTTTTAAACTCTTTCCAGCTGATGGAATAAGTCTTGTCAGTTATTAAACTGCCACTGAGCTATTTTTAGGGTCTTATTTTTTTTAGTAATTTTTTTTCTTGGTTATATTGTATGCCATGATTTGAAAGATAGGATTTCTTTTTTCTGTCTTAGAAGCAAGAATAGAAATTTCTAGCAATGGTTGACCTTAGTTTTTCATAATTTTGCTTTCTGTTCCATGCTGGCTATGCAGCAGGGGTTTGAGAAAAGAGTTGGGGTATGTTGTCATAACTCTCATAGCAAAATCTAAAATGATACCATTATAATGCGAGATAGTACGGATTCCTTTTCTTAGTTTGGTCTTGATTGGTACATACATCGCACTTTCAATCCAAATGCAGTGACAAGGAACCTCGGCAACTCACGCAATGAGTGACCTTGTCAGAAATGAGGACTCATGTCCTTTTCTGCTGAGCTACTATGGTGGAAGGAATCAAAGGTGGGTACAGTCTGAGGTCGTCGGTATCAGAAGTAATTGCCTATACAGGAGAACGATTAGGAATGGGAATCCCAGTAGCTGCTTTTTAGTCAAAGACCTTAGAAACAGCAACTCAGGGAAGAAAATTGAAACAAAAAGCAGGGAAGTCGTGTTAGGAAATACGATAGGGGTCAAGGAGATGAAGTACAAAAAACATGGAACTATACCCGGTGGGCAGGGGTGGGCTCAGACACAGGCAAAAACCCTTTGATCCTGCCTCTGTGTCTTCTTTTTTATCTGCACTTAATGGAGAGGGTAGTATTGGTTTTAGCCCCAAATAATCAACCCCCCTATCCCTACTCCAATGCACAAACAAGGGGTGATGCCAGTTCATCGAAATGGATCACAAGTAAATGTGGGTGAGAGTAAGGAATTCTCTTGCTCTGTGGCTAGAATCATGGGGTCTTTTTGTTGAACTATTGGTTCTTCACGCAATGAAGCTGGTGCCCATGCCTGCTAATTTTCCACTTCTGCTGTTGCACTTCTGAAAATGTGTAAGGGTTCTGGAGCAGAAAGAGGGTATGTAGCAACATGTGAGGAGAAAGGTTCTTAGAATGGTCACTGGAAGGAATGTCTTGGATTGCTGTCTAGTCTTGGATTGCTGAGCTGACTGGGCAAATGAGTTTGTTTTTTTGTTTTTGATTTTGTTTTCTTTAGAAGACCTTAGTAATGGCTAAATTTAATTTAAAAACAAACAAACAAAAAACAAGCCCAACAGTCTAACTTCAGCAGGAGACAATATGGTTCACTAGAAATAATTCTGGTTTTCAAATCATAGTCTTGGCTTAAAAGACTGGATCCATTGCTTACTTAATGAGGATCCCTATGAACTTGTGTCTCGGTCTCTAAGTAAATGCTAATGCTGCAATGCTATTGTAAACATTAATGAGACAATGATGCAGAGTTCTTAACGTTGAGCCTCTTACAAAATAAGTACTAAGAATTTATCCTAATAAACATAAAGCTATAGGAAACAATTGTGATCATCCTACTAAGTGGTATGGCCAGCAGAAGACCTGTTTGAATAAGCTTGAAGGCCTAAATGACAACCAACTAGTGAGATGATTATATTCATAAATTATTACATCCTAAAATATCTTAAAATAATTACGTCTATGTAGAAATAGATACAGCCTACGTCAAGGACATGACAGTATAAAAATTAAAACACGGTAATTGAATACCTTTTTCTTAAAAATACATAGATATTCTTCATTTACTTTTGTTGCAAGTTAATGGCATAATTTTCCAGTATCATCACCTAAAAGTAACTCTCAGGATGGCTGTTACGCTTTTTAAAAGCCACCCATCATATGGTTTGCCCAAAACTGACCCAAGTAATCTTGGAGAAGGGCTAAAAGGAAGCGGTGGTCTCCCATTTCAAGATTATAAAGTAAAATCCTTTTGAGATGAATCTCCAGAAAAGGATCAGTTGAAGTCATTGAGTAGAAAAGTCAATCTTGCCTAATTCCGTTAAAACAAAAACAAATGAACATATAAAGAATAAGTTTTATTTAACCGTTGTGATAGACCTATTGACCTACTAGTGTAGTACTAGTACTACTACTACTTCAGTACTAGTACTACGACTACTTCAGCACTGAATATAAAACTTTTTCTGGCTTTTCCCACCTCTTTCATCATTTAAGATACATACTAGGTACCTAATAAGACAAGGTCCATCCTCGCCTGAAGAACTCATTATTCTATTCCTTTTCTTAGGGTTCTTCTACCCCAGCATGTCAAAAGTGTGCTCTCAAGCCACTTTCCATTACCTAAGGGCCTGTCTGTCGACGAGTAGGTATCTTGCCCACATTTCATGCTGGACATTTTCTTGTTGCATATCTATTACAACATTCCTCTCTTGCATCTCATTTCCCTCTCTGCTTTTTGTCATGGACTAAAACAAATATAGATAAACAATCTACTAATTTATAAAATGGATAGATTAAGGGATTAATAACTGATGACTGGACTCTCCATCATTGCTTTGGAAGAGATTTTATTTTAATAAAAGACCGAGACACAAACACGAATCCAGAGGAGTAAATATTAATGGTCCTGTGATAAGATATTAAGGGATATATTTTGGGCAGGTAGGTGTTTCCAGAACCCTTCAAAAATACTTTCTATTTGATCTGTATATTAAGGTATCTAAGGTTATTACACTTACAGAAAGAGATCGAATGTCATGATAAAATGTGCTAAATTAAAGGAAAACCTGAGACAAAATTAACGGTCTCAGTCTGTAAAATATAACATCCATCTTGCGATACTCACAAAAGAAGTCGAACTTGTTAACCCCTCAACTATTATAAAAGTATACAATATTAGCAATAGGAGCACAAAATATAATAACTTTAAAAGGAAGTAGTCTTTTGAAACACTGCTCTACAGATGAAAAGCAAGTAGACTTTCTCTTTATTACAGTTACATACTGACCCTCAAACATTTTTTCTTTTGAATGGGTAGAAATGAATTTTCTTTTTTAAAAAAAGCAGTGTTTCAAACAATGTGTTTTCTGGTGATAAGAGATCTGTTTTAATGTCTTTACAAAAGAGGACCTTCAAAAATGGTATGTTAAGGGGGAAAGCCTTAGGATTACAAATCACACTGACTTTAAAAGGACCCAAAATTCTATAAAATTGCTCCACCCCTTGTCAAGTTCTTTCAGAGAAATGCATTTTTTCTTTCATGGAAGATTTATGTTAGACTTATTTGTTAGTTAACACTGCTTTGTAAAGGAAAAAAAAAAAAAAAAGAACAAAAACAAAAACAAAAAGGCCCTTCTCAAAATTTCTCAATACTTAGCTCCCACCATGTGTTTTCTAATCATAGGGGAAACGTCAAATTAATGTATCATCTTCCTAGGAATCATGTCTGTAAAAATATTGTGTGGAGAGTTACAAATGACAAAGCTAATTTTACTGTCTTGTCTTGCTATATTCCATCCCTCCCTGAAATAAATGCTTTCTTTTAGCTTCTTAATTTAACCACACTGCAACAGATAGTCTCTAACATAGAATTTGATATATTCAGTATATATTTTATTTTCCAAAATTATTTGGAAAATAATTTAGAATTCTTCCACAAAGTTCTAGATTTTGAACTACAATGTAATAATTTATGCCTGATCTACGCAGTGACACCTGGCCCTTGGCCTCTTGTCTAACAATGCACTAGACAAGAATTACTACTTCATAATTCATACCCTGTCATGTCTTATTGCTTAATTAAAGCACAACCTTCCTCTACATGACAAGCGATTGGACTGTTAACGTTATAGATGATTATCCAACCCAGCATATTTTATTTTTACAACTTACTCTTTTTATGTACACACGATGCTCATTTCAGGTATACTTACTTCTGAAAATATGAAAAAATCTGTTTCTTTACTAACTTTCTGGCTACCGTACAAATTACCACTTGCAAAAACATGGGCAAAATATTGTATGTTAGAAATTAGTAATTTAGGTGTTGAAATAACAGTCTGATAGCTATAAAGCAAACTAATGCATGAATTTGAGGGCCTCTGACTATAATAGTTTCTTGTCTCCATTCTATTTTTGATCTGGTCAACATTAAGAATGCTGCTTATGTGCCCTTACTTGTAAAACAAGTTTAAATAAATAAATTCATAGGCTTTATATAAGAAAACCTTAAAACTCTTCTGAAGAACTCAGAATAAGCAAATGATAAAACCTAACAGGCACATGAGTAAGAAAAGTGCATAGCACAAAAGTATTGATTTTTCTCAAATGTCCCTATGAATTTAACAAAAATTCAATAAAAATTTAAAAATCATCAATGTTTTTAATATAGCAAAGTGATACTAAAGTTTTGGGGTTAAAAATCTTCTGCCTATAGCTACCATCGATTTTTTTGGGGGGGTCCTATTTATAGCAAAATTACTTCAGCATAGTCTATAGAGATTATTTTCAATTTGTCTCCTCTCATTCTCTTAAGCCAACTTCAGTTACATTTTCTGTCCCACCGTGCCACCAATGCCCAACATTGCTAATCTCATCTAATCTTCATGTTCCTTGATGTGAGGATGACATTTTACAAATGGCTTCCACCGGGCTTCCCGGAAACCTTCCTTTTCCGCTTCCCTCCACCTTTACTGACTGTACTTCAGAATCTTGACTTCTAAACATTGGGGTGCCCGTGTCTAAGACTTTGACGCTCCTTTCTGCTTCTACCCACAACGGCTCCCTCAGTGACTTCCTCCAGTTTGGTGAGTTAAGTAACTTCTTTATGCTGGAAATTTCTAAAGTCCTATTCTAACCAAGACCTAAAGAACAGATTCTTGCATTAATGCTGTTCTCCTAGCATCTCCAACTGGACACTTCAAAGTAAGTGGGTCCAAAGTAAGTGGGTCCCAAACAGAACCCTACCAACTTTTTCCTGCTGATCTTCCCCACCTTAATAAACTACAACCCCATCCTCCTACTTGCTCAGACCAAAAACACTCTAGGCATCTCTGACTCTTCTCAATCTCTCATTTCATAGGAAACCCACCAGAAAGTTCTGTGTTACCTCCAGAATATATTTGGAATGTGAAACTACGCATCATCACTGCCTCCTTTTCCATCCTGGTCCGACCCACTATCATCTTTGCCTGGATGATTCTAACAGCTCCTAACGAGTGCACCTGCTGCCACCCTTTGTCCCCTTCTGTCTATTCTCAGCACAGGATCCAGGACTGTCCTTGCAAAACATACATCTGCTCATGCCATCTTCCTCCTCAAAATCTTCCAGTATTATTCCACATCCAGAGCCCAAACACACAACACGTGCGCGCGCGCACACACACACACAGAACAAAAAATAATAATTGAAAAGCTTTGCATCTTACATAGATTAAAAGTTAAAGTCGATTAGTAACCTTTAGCCTCTGTCTCTGTGACTCTCCTCCTGCCTACACTCCTGCTTTCTCGCTGTCAGCCCCTTCATACCACTTGCCTCCACCAGGAGTGTCCTTTCTCAAAGCTTTGCTCAAGTTCTTCTCTGCCCCGAACTCTCCCCGGCTGCCTGCAGAGGCCTTTCCCTCACCTCTTTCCACTCTTTGCTCAAGTATCACTTTCCAATAAAACCCTTCTTATTTACAAAAGTGTCCAAGTGACACACAGGAAGTGTCCAAGCATCCTTCCTGATTCATTTTTCTTCAGAGTGCTTCTCACTATTTCTCTGTCTCTGTCTCACACACACACCCATACACACACACATTTATTCTGTTTACAGTCTATTTGTCCACACAAGAATGCACGACCTATGAGGACCAGGATTTTTTATTTATTTATTTATTTTCTAATCTGTTTTGCTTGTGGTTACAACATCAGCACTAAAAATAGTGCTTGGTACCTAACAATCCATGAGTAAAAGCTTGTAGAGTGGATGCATAAATGATATGCAGATAATTAAAGGGATATGCATTTCTGTGGAAGAAATATTAAGACATTATAACTAGCAATTAGAGGGGAGAGACTTTTATAAATGTCTCTTTTTTTCTACCGTTAGTTTTCGCTACCTAAAATTATAACACAAAACTATGTTGGCATTGTCATTACAGGGTATTATAGCATATTTGTTGGTTTTTTTCTTTATACTCTGTCTTTTCAAAAAAAATCTAACAAATTTTATTTTGCATAAATCCACAAAACCTTTAAAAATGTTGCAGTTACAAACAAGTGATTCACCCAGAGACGGAACAGTGGTAGAAAAATGAGTTGTCCAGCTAAATGAATAATCCCACATCTAAAGAATGACCTGAATTCCAAATGAGGGAAGAAGTCTAAGAAGTTTATCCACCTACTGAAGCAATAAGTATATGGTAAGTGTTCTGTTTTGAAGACCAGAGAAGAGTTTACCGAGGTTTTATTTTACTGTACATAGTACAGTAGTAGAGGGTAAACAACATGTCTCTTGGTACGTCCGTTCACGTATCAAATAATAAGAGTATGACTGGGAAGCAATATAGCAACTGGAAACTTGGATCTCACAGTCCGTGTTCGGAAACAGAACAGAGTAAGAGCTGATTTTATTAGCTTGAGTGATAGGCTATTATATTAATGGTTCCATTCAAGGCAGGGTGGCCCTGGCTTACCATCGTGCTGACTGTGCTCCATTTCGTAATGACTTACGGTTTTCTGTCAGGCATCATCAGCACTTTGATGACCCAACATATATGAAGAAAAACGTTGATACTAATTCTGGCACATTTTACTCGTTTCAATCCAAAGGTATTGTTAATGTTAGGATTAAAGTATGTTGAGTTTTTTACGAACTGCATTAAAAATATGGGAATTCAAGTAGGACTATCTGCCAACTGAGGAACATATGGTTACTTTTTCTACTAATAAATATTTCTACAGATAGGAGACTAATGAAGCACACAGAGATACTGCCTTTTCATGATTATTAAAGACACAGATTCTCAAGAGAGAGGAATAGATTAAGGTTATTTCAAGCACAACTACATAGAAAACTACCTTAAGTACCTGACCTTGCTTAGCACATATCATATGATGGAAGAATGGGACATAAACACGTAATTACAGAAAAATCAAAATAAACACTTCGATTTTTTTGAAGTACATGCTTCACTCTCATTATGCCAAAATAATTTTTTAATCAGAAAACGTTATATAACTTCTACTTCAATGGTCTTGATGCTTGATATTTTGGTCCGTTTAGCCACCAAATAATAAAAGGATCTTACAGTCAAGAAGCTGTTCCATTTTTATTCAATTTCAGTCTTAGCAAGATAGTCTTGATGTTAAGAGCATTTTGTATTTTTTTTTTTTTTTTACGAGATTATAAGCTCAGGATTTTTTGATCTCTCTCAATTTTTCTCCACTTCAGGTTTTCTCCGAGGTAATAGTATAGCTATTTGATAGAAATGTAGCCATCTTAGGACTTTCTTTTTAAGTGGGGCTCCACATTTTTCACAATTTCAAACAGTAGGCACAGCAAAGTGCACTGGAGTGGAAAGAGAGAAAGTGTAGGGCCTACATGTTCTCCTGAATGTTTTAGGAACACAAGGTCTTAGAAGAATTCTTTTTGATTTTTGGTACTAGAACACGATGGCCCCCCTAAATATTTTCTGAATCGAGTCCTGTTTCCTTTTATCACTTATTTTTTCTACTTTTGCCAGTACCGATTTGGGGGCTATGTTTAGGTTTGACACTTTATTGATTTATTTCTAAAATCTACTTCAGCATTTCTGTCGTTTGGATTTTCTGTCCCTTCTGTTCTCACTGTTTGCTTTTCCACTTCTACTCATTCTGGTGTATCCATTTTATGCTTAATAATTTCTCAATCTAGGCTTCTTCTGGTCTTCATCCTTTTACCTTGCCATTTAAAATTTTACACAGGCCCTATTTATATTTTGTCTGAATGACACATATATTTTCAGTGACAGCTTTCGAGTAAATAATTCAATATCCTAAATTTTCTATATTATTCATATAGTCCTCAGAAATAATTAAGATGGTGAGTTTTTCATAATTGTTGAGACAGTTTAAAAAATTTGTGCATAAAAATTTAAGATGTAAGTAGAGACATTTAATATGGTATCATTGTCTTCATTTCTATCAAATAGCCCTGTCTCTTAATTTTATTTTGAACTAAAAAGCCACCTAGGTTATACCAGGTGGTTTATTAGATTTTACGAAAGTCAGAGCCTCAGAATACCTATAATAGCATAAAAGAAATAGATGAACTGAAAACCTCAGAATGAAATAAACATAAAAGAAACATTTCAGTATGGTCTTTTGTAAGGCAAGGGATTAGGTGTGCTTACAATTAGGTACATTTCTGAAAACCAAACTCAAGGACTAAGATTGGGTTTGATTTCAAACAATCCCTCCATAGCATATGCATTGGTTGCTATGCAACACAGTTTAATATCAACAAATGATGCCAAGTGATTTTTGCATACTGTAATTGGCTTGTGAGTTTTGCTGCTTGAAGATTGCAAAGAGAACACGGTGGTTTAAATTTAAATGGCTATGTTAAAAATGCTAATTTTTATAATTAAAAAAAAACTACAACACAAAACCTACATCTTAAAACTGAAGAAAAGAACTGCCTTCTGTGATAATAAATGTGCAACAGTCTGGAAAGTTTCTCTTCCACCCTTGGGGAAAGCATAGAACATATTGAAATAACTTTTTATGCTGGTCTACTCACCTAGCTTCTCTGATGAGTTGGCTGTGGAAAGTCTGTATGGAGGCAGAGCTCAATTAGTGTAATTTATGTATCCTTGGACGTCAATCATTCCTGTTGAGAGGTGGGACTCGTAAGCTCTCAGTGCATTAATTAAGAGCTCATCTCAACAGAGCCATCTTTCTACCTAAGGACCAAAAAGAAAGTTTTAATTAGATTTTTAAAAGCAAGTATGTCATATATGAAAGCAAGTGTAGTTCTTTAGCTGGTATGTGAAGCAACAACTGGAAGGGGGTATTCCAAACAATCCAAAGGGCACACGTTTTCAATCATCTGTGATGTTATGAGTAAAGGGGGGAGGGGAAGCATCCATCTCCAACCTTGGTCTTGGCCCTTAGAAATCACCTCATGGAAAGAACTAAAGTTTTGACTGTGTTGTTTCATTGCCAACATAATTATTGGACCCCTGTCTAATTATTGATGCAGAGCTGATGCTGATCGAGTGGAATTAACAACGTTGAGGACAGACAATGTTTCTCTCTGATGGCTGGCTTTTCATTCCAGGCTGGCTTTGGACTGAATATGCAGTGGGCAATACAATGCAAGTTCAGCAAAACCGAGTGAGGGAACTTGCACAACACATCAATTTCATTGGTTCAGTGATGGAGTAAGTGTGCCGTTGTTCACGGACCTAAAAATACAGGGACTCGAGAGAGGTAAAAACTAGCAGGGCTCACTGGTGTCAGCTGCTTGAGAGAGGCTGTTTTCTTTGGAATGGCTTGTGTGAGGCCATCAAACATCCTTCTTAGGGCTCACTTGGGAAATAATAGATACATTATTGATTAAAATATTTATAAATTAAGGGAGGGAAACAAATTTTAAAAGCTAGTTTGGAATGGAGAAGGGAAATATATCTACTAATAGCTATTAACCCCTCCCTCATCATAATTAAGATGGGGAGGTCAGGATGAGTGCTGGGAGACCAAAACCAAAGGAGTTTGCCAATGTCAAGAAAAAAACCAAATAGCGAGAACAAAAGGAAAACAACAACAGCAGAACAATAGAAACACCATCATAAGTCACAGATATAATGAATACACTATCCAAACTGAAATATTCCAAAAGTTCAGCCCCAGAAAAAGTAGGGATGCAAATTTCATGCTTTCAGAAAGGTTATAGACAATGGGGGAAATTTAGCCCAAGCATAAGGAGCACAAAGTAAATGATGCGATAATTATAAGGCAGCTTCTAACAGGGATGACTGGCCCGAGGGGCCAAGGCCTCCAAACACAAGGGAAGCTCTGCTCCCCAGCTCAACGTAACAGAAACTGTGCTCAGTGTTTTCCCATCACTCTTGTATTTCATGTTGTTTTTCTAAGGGAGGGTGTTTAGAGAATCCAGTTAGCATATATGCTATAAATTTACCCCCTAACTAGCGTACTTGACACGGACTGAGTAACAGCAACATACCTGACAAAAGAAACTATAGATTTTATAGGTAGATGGTTTATGCGGTGTGTTTGTAAATGATAGTATATGAGGAAACCATGACTGTATAGACAACGTGTCGAAAGAATAAAGCTGGAAAATTGTAACTCATCATTTATGTTAATGTTCATAAAGCTATTTTATACTCCTCTCTCTACTCTTACCCCTCACATATTTTCCTAGCTATTTTGCCTCATTTATTGTGCTGTTTAATGTTTATCGCATAATACATAGAGCAGTACTCCCCAGATACAAGTTGGCCGTTTTGCTGGTTACACCAATCTTGTGTGTCTGAAAAATTTATGTAATACAACATCTTGAATTTGAGTACAGTTTTTGTGTCCTTCAATGCATCTTTTTATTTGCATTTAAGCCAGCTTATATTACTACGTAAAATTACTTCTTTAGTATACTAACGATGTCTAAATGGTAATATTCATATACATATTTTTTGTTTTACGACTATACAATTTGTGTATGATCTGAGGACAGATCATGTTAAAGTTAATGAATATTTAGTACAATTGTTTTCAAAGAAGCAATACATCATGATGTATTTTTTCCATGAGCTGTCAGCTTTTTTTTGGCACCCCCCCCAAATTAGTTACAAATAGTTTTGTGATCTGAAAGCACCTTTAACTACACTGACCATGGTAACTTTGTTGTACCTTCCCTGTGAGTTTCAGTGGGCGGTGTTTTGTTTCTTAAGAGCCTGGAGGAAGAAACAGGCTTCAGAGAAGGTAGTAAATTTTTGTGCTTTTAGCCAAAGATTTGAATTTTCCTACTACTTAATTTGCAGCTTTGAAAGAACCCAACTTTATGTTGCTGGAGGTAGAAGGAAGCCTTTTCCTAAATGAAATTTCCTTGTTTTTCTCTAAGCCATTTTCTCCACGTAATGGCACCTGTTGAATCAGCTTAATTAGAAAACCATCTCCCATTGTTACTGGAACAATGGATCCATACTAGCCTTTGTGCTTTGCTCTGAAATGGCTGGCCTTGGTGTGATGACATTCCAAGGAAGAAGCCCTGGTCTGCATTTGGAGAATGGTGGCTGAAATGGAAGACCCAGGTTCATATTCCGCCCTACCCTATTGTAAGACATTACATCATTTTCACAGATTCTGACTTTGTCACTCCACCACGTCATTTCCTGAGACTCTCTTATCCTCAGAGAATGATTCTGTGTTACCAACCATACACGTCTAAACTTTTTCCTTTAGCGGCCGCCATGACAGCAGCAGGGCAAGAAAATACATGGCTTTGTTTCTTCTCTAGAGGTTTTGAAGAGCCTCCCCTATTTCTGGCAGGGGTCACTGAAAAGTGTAATTTGATGAACTGGGGGTTAATTAAAAAAAAAAAAAGTGAGCCCTGGTAGTAACATCATGAAGTCTCCATCTGTTTCAACTTAAATTTTAAATCATTTGCTATGTAAGAATAGCATAGCTGGATTTGTTGTTTTGTTCAGTATATTTGAGTGAATATAGTCATAGAAAGCTACATGGTCCAGAAAACAAAGACTTAGAGCACATTTTACTCACTGAATAGTTTTTACCAGGTGGGCCAGTAAATTCTTTTGAACATTTAGCTAATTCATTCAGTGAAATCAGTCAAACTAATATATATTAATTTGCTACATTTTCTATACTCAGGGGACTTGTATCCAAAGGCAAACTGTAATGAAACTGTCGATAAAATGACCCAGTTCTATGTTGTCTTATCACTGGTGATTAAGTGTGAAAGAACAGGCTTATTGTCTGACCTCCTCTACTTTTTCTGAGAAATTATATTAGAAGGAATAGAAATTCATTTTTGTAATGTATTGTGAGAAAAAATATGGACATTGAATATTAGATTCAAAAACACGTATATCATTAAAATATAAGCTGGGACTTCCAACAGCCTATAAAGGACAAAAACACCAACTCTGCGTTTATTTTACAATTCACATCTGCAATTATGAAGTGCATTATCAGAGATTTTCCTATTTCCATTAATGATATTCCATATAAAAAACCTTACAGATACGAATTCAACCTAGGAAAGCCAAAGCAAGTCTTAGTGTCTTAAAATGTGTGGGTTTGGAGAATGAAACTGGGCAAGTGTTCTGCAAAATCTACTTGTTTAGATAGATTTTTTCCCTAAGCCATAGAGGAGAGATGGCTGAGTGGGTTATCATTCTTTTATCTTTGACATTTTATTATTTAGTTTTAATGCTAAAATATTTTATTGTACATGAGCCTAGAGGTTTTCTGCTTTGATATGTTTATAAGACAGAATAATAAATAAATGATGATTTAGTCCAGTTTTGATATCAGGATTGTAGAAAGCTTCATATTTTTTAAGCCTTTCCAACTCTGACTTAGGAGAATTAGTTTCTAGTTACTTTCTTGACATCTAAATTATTAGGGGGAGAAGAGCCCCGTCCAACAGTTTCATGGGCATTTGGTTATGTAAGTGACACCAACTAATACGTACTTGTATTGACTATTTCAAGTACCAAATTGTGTTTCTGTAACTCTTCTACAAGTTTAGTGATAGAGGTGGGTAGAAGCTTATTTACTCTACTAAGAACATACTCAAATGTGATCTTGGAATTAAAGATTAGTCCCTCATAATGAAAAGTTTGGCAGTTAGTGAATCTATTCAAACACTTTACAGGTGAAATCCCAGTGGTGAAATACAGTAAGGGAAGTCCACATTCATTTATATTCTTTAACAGTGTATTTTTTCATATATTCTCCTCTTTCTGCGTTCATGTAGATTTTATATATGGGCATATAAGCACACACTACCCATACCTGTTAATTGCATTTTTATTTACTTAAATGATTTTATTTTATTTTAAAGAAGATTGAGGGTGGAGAACTCTTTAATATTCAACAAATATGCACTATTTCCAAATAAGTTTGTGAATGTCATGATATTTGAAAAGCTTCACTCTTTCATTGTGGTATAATTGACATATAACATTATATTAGAATCAGGTGTAGAACATAATGACCCTTTGTATACAGAAAGCTTCACTTTTAGTGGGCCATTTCCTTAAAATCCTGTAGAAACTAGATGCAGGGTATTTTTTAAAAGAGCTATGAGTTATTATATGCTCCATTGCCACTATCAACAGTAAAGACTTATTTCTCCTGTTTTAATATTCTCAAAAACACAAATCAAAGGAAAAGAAACAGAGACTTTTTTTTCAGTGATCTAGAATATCTTGAGATAGTAGTGCCCTATTTAACCAGTTATAGTTTTGTATAAAATATGAATCACTTTGAAAATTGGTCTCCTATGGTCAACACCACCCAAACAACAAGTGTGTAAAATTGGGGATAGATATTTGCACATGTATGTTTAATGTAAATTTGCATATGTATGTTTAATGTCAAGGAGAAACCTTGAACATCTCCCTTTGTCTAAGAAATGTGTGTGAGTGGTGATGAGGTAGGGGACATAAAGGATACTTAACTGTTCTTTCACACAGGTATTTAGACAATGAATTTGTATTTAACCCCTTCTAAGTGCCCAGGACTCTTCTGCGTTCTGAGAACAAAGTAGTGAGCAAACTAGATCAAGACCCTGCCCTCACTGAGCTTCTCTTCCCGTAGATATATAGATGGAATCATTCCCTAAGACCTCAATACATTGATCCCATCTCCTCTTTGATCATGGCATCCTGATGCCAATATCCATTTAGTGATTTTCACTTTCCAAACACATTTGAAAACATACTTGGTGTTGAAGTCTGATTTGCCACCTGGGATGATTGAAAAAGCAATTCTAAATTACTTCTAGGCATTCTGTATAAAAGGAAATTTTCAAAGATACGTTTATGGCTTAATAATTAAATCTGGGTGAATATGCCTGCTGGGAACTTCTGCAATAATAAAATAGAATGGCAGGTTCCAAGCTGAAAACAAAGAACTTTTTCTTTCAAAGATTTGAGTCACAGCATATTAGTGTTTAATAGATTTTACATTTTTTTAAATGCATAATGCCAGAATTTCATGGTAAGGAGTCTTGAATTATTATTCAAGTACAATCCAAAAGATTCTGAAAAACACAAAGAGTGGGAGGAAAATACTCAAGAACATAACTATTTCAGAAACTCTAAGTGCCTGAAACAGTAAGATATGATTGCTTTGATCTCAATTTTGGAATTTCTTCTTTCCTTACCCCTCTGCCCCATAAGATACTCAAGAGATTCAGTCTTTTTCTGCCTTTTACAAACTAGTTCCGATCTGGTTACAACATCCCAACTACTACACGTGATACCCACAAAAGGAAATGACCATCTAGGGACAGCACTGATGTTGACCTATAGACCTCGAAGTGCTTAAGTTTTATGAAAAGCTAAAAATGAAACCATAAGAGGATGCATGAATTAACTTCTCTTAAGACTCAGTGAATTCAGTCACCTTTTCCTGAGAAAATGATCACAGAAAAATTATACTAGTCTGTAGAGATAAGCAACAGCTGGGGTTATAAAGATATGTAAACTTCCCTAAGGTTTCAAAGATACACTTAAATTCCCTAGAGAGAAGATTCCACGAATAACCCCATCATAAGGTCATACTTTAACACAAATGGGTTTCAGAAGATTGGAGTTAATTATACATTTATATCGATTTACATCTACCAATATTTATCTATTTATCTATCTTCAGAAGTCAAGGAAAAATAAAGTTCTACCTTCTCTCCACGGTAATAACTGTAATGGGAAGAAATTGCTTGCATAACGATTTTAATTCCAGAGGTCTGAGGACCAAAATGGGACTCGCAATCATCCTCTGCATTTTCAGACCATATAAAATCACAACACTTTAGGGTACTCTCAGAACAGTTAGGCGATTCTAATTTGTGTCCATTCCCCTCCTTCATTTCCGTCTCCATAAATAATGGATAAAGCAACAACGGGTCTTGGCTGACTTTTTAATTCTAATACACAAAAATTATCTCCTGGAAATAAATTAACGTCTATACAATAGTCTGCAAATGGTTTGAAAGTAAGTTGGTGGTTCTTAAGATGCCCCATGTGTTCCGTTTTATTTTTGAGTCCATTTATCACGACACGGATCTCTTCCCTTCATCTGCATGCCCTCCCCGTCCGACTCCCACTTCAAAATCCAAGCTCCTGTCGCACTGACGCCAAGACCCGTTCTGTTATTTTCTGCCCCTCTTCTTGGTTTGCCATTCAGTTTTCTATTAACTGGTACTGACACATCAACAGTGCATATGCAAATGTGGTACACATATCAAATGGAAAGCCTTTTTTTCCCCACAGAAACACAATTGATAACTGTGTAAATATAATAACTATACTACTTAAGAGTTTACCTGATTTATAAAAAGGGTACGTGGGTAAGTAGATTTTCAAAACAAGGGCTGTTTAGACCCTTAGGAATCATTATGCTTTTATTTTATGGGTTTTTTTTTTTTTTTTTGGTTGGAAACCTGGAAACAAATGAAGACATCACGCACTCTTGCACTTAAGAAACTGTCATAGGAAATAAAACCATAAAACCAAAATAACCTGAATTAAGTGAAGAGGAGAATGTCTTTAGATACACTGGAGTGAGTGAGACTGTCCTTCTACTACAAGCTTCAGAATCCTATTTTGGTGTGTGTTCTTCCTCCGGGGGTAATTTCTCAGTTCAAGGTCATTTCTTGCCAAGGTCACTTGGTATGCTTCTTTCCCACCACATATCTCATCTATTCTCCCAACCCCTTCTCCCACCACCCACCCATCCAATCAGTTCTCAGACCCATTGCTATTGCTGTTGGGTTTCCTGCCTCAGGCTATAATTAAAGCAAATTGGAAGAGGAAGTAGGGAAATCTGACAACTAATTTTGTGTCTGATAAGTAAAATATATGCAGAGAATTTTTTTTTTCTTGGCCTCATATTCTATTTCCTTTCCCATTTAATTTTAGATTCCTTCTGCCTTTGAGGTTTTTATGTAAGTTGGAGATTGATATATAAATAAAATACAGTCTGGCCATATCCCATTCATCTTATATACTCCCTTAAGTTATAGAACTGACTCTGGTGCCCAGGGAGGTCAGACCACTAGAACAATCATTTTCAGTGTAAAGTTTATTTATAATAAGGCTCATTCATCTCTTAACTACTTTGTTGATATATAGTACAGGAGACGGCAATCATTTTACTTGATTGTATATATGTCTTCCCAGTAAAGAGAACTGGGCATTCACTTCCTCTTAATCAGCCACCCTTAGAAAAAATGAAGCCCACATGACAAAAGTCATCCTAATTCAGCATGTTAAGTGGGAACCACACATTATCTTGCACAGGATAGGCATTCAATAAATACGTGTTAGACTGAACTGAACTTGGTAAAATATACACTTATTAAATAATATTTCATAGTGTTTTAAATATTCACTTACAAAAACATTTACTCACATATTAAAGGGAATCTTCATTAATTTTAAAACGTAGCAGAGATTCCCATAAACAGCTTATTTCTCTATTTCATAAAATAATATAGTACTTTAAAAGTATTAATCAGGCCTGATTTTTCAAACACATCTCATATGGTTTTTTTGGTCCCTATCACAAAATGGATACAATCAGAGTTAAAGACTTGAAAAGACTCTAAGTTGTGATTCTGTCATTGAACATTTGTACAAAAGTGATTTAAATAATCCTAACATATCTCAAATTCATGCTTTTATCTGGGTAGTCTGCAACCCATAATCTAGAACTGGCTTTTGACTGTCTTTGGAAATGCGTACTTAACACAGTGAACACTGTTGTTAAGGAACAGTCAAATAAATATGAGAATCACAGATCTTATCTTGTTAAACACATAAACAGAGGATAAGTCACATTTTTACTTTGCTGTCTGAATAGCTTCAATCTCACACTTTAATTTGGGGAATTGCCTTAGCCACATGTATAAGTTATTCTAGAAGTCTCTTAAAAATTAACCATGTAATTATAGAATGTGGCCTTCCATATTGTTCATAAGATTTAGATTACACTATAACTATCTAAATTGTAAATTTTCTATAAATCCTGAGAAATTATAAAAACAAAACAAAGCAACAAAAATCTGTAACGGGCAGCTAGTTTCCCCCTTCCTCCAAATCCATTTCTGCCCTTCTTCCTGGGGACACTACTGTCTACCCAAAATATAATGTTCCTGCTTCTCTTGGAGGTAGTGCGGCCATGTATTTAAATTCAGGCTAATGGAATGCGAGCTGTTATCTTTCCCAGGATATTGGCTTTCCCACTTTTGTCACTGGCTAGGCAGTAACATAACTGTCACAGGAGGATAGAGCTGACAGTGACCCTGCTCTCACTACAAGGATGAAAATAACACCCTTGTGGGCTTGCAGAACAACAAAATGGAGGCACTTGCTTCCCGGAATGACCCAGTAGAGAAGAGGCACCCTAACAGCCTAGACCAGCTGACTGCCATGACAAAGAGGTTGCATTCTGTATTGTTTAAGATACGCTGTCTTGGACATTCCTTCATAATTTAACTGGATCTTCACCCTGCTCTATCTGTGAATGATATGGTCAGAAAAGTTTCTTTTACAATATAAAGCAAATGAAAACAACCTGATGGCATTTTCCCAATCCTCTGAAGAGTACCTTATAAACTTTCATTTTTTTACAGTGACTTCATGTTAATAGAAGCTTCCTTTCCACACCATTCTTTTATTTGTTCTTCACAGGAAGAAAGAGAAAAGCACAGAAGTTCTAGTCACTCTCCTTTGAGTGTTCAGATAACGTCCACGGCTCCCAACTACCTTTTGAGGCATGATCAAATGCCACCTCTCCAGAGATAATATTTTTACTTTTCCAACTAGTTTTAATCATTTTTTATGTATGCTCACACAATTGTTATCTATACTTGGGGACTTTCCAGCACTGACTGTAATTACATATAAACTTTGACCTCTATGAAAAGGCAAGTTTCCTCAATGAAGAACTTATATCCTTATATTCTCTAGTGGTATAAATCACTAGAGAATGCTCAGTATTTTGCATGTATATAAAACAACATAAATATATGTTGATGATAACAGTAAGTAAATTCTCATTTATTAAATTATAATACAACCTTTATTATGCTTAAAAAATAATATAATGTATCTTGGATGTAAAAAAAAATTCTACTCTAACCCAGAAGACATACAAACTGACAATAATAATAATAATTAATGGTAATGTCTTCTTTCTTGCCATTCAATTTAGACACAACCAAATGACTTAAATATCAGATGGGAATTGTGATTTTCTTTTAAACTGAACAACATCATTTCTTTTCAATGATACCTAGATAAAATTTTCAAAAGGCAGGAACATGACTCTACTACAAACTCTTGCTACACTATACATAAAGATCAGACTGATCTGATTTTGGTGGGAAAATCTATATGCCATTTTAAAAATCATGTCTGATATTTACTCACTGGCTATCTTATTTACTAGGCTTTATAAGATCAAATCAGGTGTCACCTATCAAATTAAGCTACAGAAGATTCTTGATTGATTCTGAAGTTAACATTAGGGCTAGCCATCAAAACTGTGGGTTTTCAGTTAGTTCTTGACTCACAAGAGTGAGAAAAACATTTTTGACTTGTTCATAATACTTAAAAGTCTGGGAACCAGAAAGAAAAGTCTCAAATAGGCTTAGTAACACACTTATAGATTTTATGTATTCAATTCTCAAATGCTCTTATTTGAACATAATCTATTAAATATGACTTAATAAAATATGGCAAATATTTTCTCTTTCTAATATTCTAAATGCTACTTTACACTGAGGTTAAAGAAAACCATATTTTTAAATAGATTATGTGAATTAGATAGTATTGCATTAGAAAATCATCAAATTCTTTTCCTAAAATTTTTTTCCTATACTTGGGAGACTAGAAGAACATGAATTTGAC
The DNA here is from genome assembly GCF_022355385.1 of Mustela nigripes. Classification (NCBI taxonomy): domain Eukaryota; kingdom Metazoa; phylum Chordata; class Mammalia; order Carnivora; family Mustelidae; genus Mustela; species Mustela nigripes. Next base: position 12,188,894 of record NC_081574.1, on the reverse strand, counting down.
ATTCAGTAGTAAATTTCTGCAAGTTACTTAACTTCTCTGAGCCACAGTTTCTATATATTTATAGACTGGGATGCTAATACTGACATACAGTATTAATAGAAAAAGTGTATTGTAAAATTGTATGAAAATACTGATTATAGAACCTATAGGATATTCATTACATATAAAGCCTTCTGATACTTCCACACAGTGGGAAAGAAAGTTGGCATTATTTCATTCACTTCGCCTTCCCAGAAAACTTATTTACCAAATACTAGGTGATTAAAAAGATGACTATTTTTTATTTTTCAGTGAATAAATATATTCTTTACTTTTTTATAAAATTTGGTAATTTTAGAAAATATATTTCTACACTATACAATTTGGATCAATAACTTTATATGTTAATGAATAAATATATTTTAAAATTTTTATACTCTCATTTTCTCTTATCGTTATCATTTCTTTCTTTCTTGGTCTTTCCTGTTAGTGTTAAGGCACTGTTAAGTATTCATGTTTTTTTTTGAAAGGCAAATAAAAACAACAGCAACCCTTCCTTTGAGACCTGGCATTCAAGATACTAAGCTTTCTGCTGGAAGTATCATAATTAAAATCCTGTGGTACTGGTACCAGAATGGAATTAATTGATGAATGAAATACATTAGATAGTCCGGAACTAGATCTTAGCTTTTTTTTTTCTTTTAAAGATTTTATTTATTTATTTGACAGAAAGAGAGAGCCTAAGCAGGGAGAATGGAAGAGGGAGAAACTGGCTCTCAGCCTAGCAGGGAACCCCATATTGCACTTGATCCCAGGACCCTGAGATCATGACCTCAGCTGAAGGCAGTTGCTTAACCAACTGAGCCACTCAAGTGCTCTAGATCTTAGCTTTTAATAATCACAAGCCATCACCTGCTGAAGGACAAAGAATCACTTAAAATGGTTTTGAAAATATGGCTATATTTGAGGAAAAACCCCACAAATTAATGCTGAATCTTCATTTTGTAATTTCAAATGTATTAAAAAGGTAAAATGCAAAAAATGCAAAAAAATCCAAATAAAGACGTAAACCTGCTTTCAAGGAAGGATAGCAATTTGCATGTATTCATGTAATGCTTTTCCTTCCTGAGACCCCATACAACATCTGTTTTATATATATATATATATATATATATATATATATATGCATAAACCTACAAGAACAGGAAGAATAGGAGATAAAAGAGTAGCAACAAAATTTTAGAGGCTAAAAAGCAAGGGGTGAGTGGTAATGAATTTAGTGGATTCTAGATGCTAAAACCTAAGCTGACAGTTAAGAAAACTGGAAAGTAGTCTTATTTTGTCCAACACTCTGCATTAGGGTGAGTCTGGGGATTTACTTTCTTGAGAGCAAAACACAGGATTTCTATACTGGGGGACAGTGACACAGTTGGCAGAGTTACTATTCACCAAATGAGAATTTTAAAAAAAAATATGGATTTACTGAATGCTGAGACTCCGTCTTCCCTCCTCATCCCTTTCTCTATTCCCTGAAAACTGGCAATCTGGACTTTACCCTCAAGACAGCACAATAATAGAATATTTTCTGGGGATTCTGACTGAACCGATAAGGGACAACAAAAACACCTGACACCATGTAACAATAAAAGACAGGCAACATTTATCTAAAGTCAAGTTTAAGGTCAACATATGCTACTTAACTGAGTAGAATCTTTATTTAATATTTAGTCCCCAACTTTTAAATCTGAACAATCAACCAAAGGTGACTAGAAATCTATGATGTTTTTAGTATAAAAGATGTAGATCAAAACAAATAAATTTTTAAAAAAATCAAACAGTTGCTATGCAGAAGGAAGCTTTATATTTCACCAATTTTCTCAGAGAAAGAAGAAAAGTTACTGCATTCACAAAACAAAAATAGAATGTTATTAAAAATAAACTACCTTTAGAAAACAATAAGCTTTTAGAAATTAAAAACATGAAAGCAGAAATGAATTTGACAGAACATTGGAAAATGAAGTTGAGATGATCTCAGATGGAAAATAGGCAATAAAATATTAGAGAACCAGTCCAGGAGGTATAATCCCTAGACAGAAACAATTAAGAAAATAGACAAACAATAACTGTTATTAAGTCAAAAACAGTGAATGGGTTAAAGATTTTACTCCCCTTGAAAGTTCACATTAGTCTGCACAGATTTATAAACATATGCTGACAGAAGACATGATAGCCTGCCTCATAGATGCAACTCATTTATTACTCAAAGCAAAAACAGCAGCAGGAATAGCATTTTGTGTTGGTTCCCTATGCTCCAATCCCCACAGTGTGACACAATGAGGATTTACTTCTGTGTACCATGTGGTGCACCACTGCAGAGACATCCTAAATTTTAGAAAATGAAGCTTTTATAGGCTGCTGACATATCTTGTTATTTTCTCCCCAGAGTGAAAGAGGTTATACATTATCCTGGAATTTAAGCAATACTTCCAGAAAGAAACAGAAAGCTTTAATCTTCTATACTCTAAAACATTTCTGGGGAAGCATGCTTTTAAATCTTTCTAGGGAGATACATTATCTCTAGTTTCTAAGACTGTTTATTAGTTAAAAAATGTCCTTTGCTAGGGATTCACAGACTGTACAGGTCCAAAGTTTGCAAAATCATGGAGAATTATCTTTCAACAATCATCAATGATATAATTCAATAACATTTCCAGAGCCCACTTACTCTTCAGTCCACTTGATGAAAATGGACCCTCACCAGAACACATCATTGTGAAACTTCAGAACTTGTGGATGGGCCAACAATTTTTAAAAAGTTTTCAGAGAGCTAAAAACATGTCATATACAAAGTCATAATGACTTTTGACTTCTTAACTGTAACATTGGAAACTCAAAGACGATGGAACATTGTCTTTAAAATTCTAAAAGAAAACTATTTTCAAGTTAGATTTCTGTCCCTAGCTAAGTAAACAATCAAGTGAGAGTATAATCAAGATATTTTCAAATATCTAAAGTAATAAGAATTTTCTCTCTCATGTTCCTTTCTGCTTTAGCTACTAGAGACGGTATTCTACTGAAATAAGAGAGAAAAATCTAGAAAATGAAGAAATGGTTCCAAGACACAGAAAATCCAACACAGAAAAAACACATCAAGAGTTCAAAGAAGGGGGTACCTGGGTGGCTCAGTGGGTTAAAGCCTCTGCCTTAGGCTCGGGTCATAATCCCAGGGTCCTGGGATCGAACCCTGCATCAGGCTCTCTGCTCTGCAGGAAGCCTGCTTCCTCCATTCTCTCTCTCTCTCTGCCTCTCTGCCTACTTGTGATCTCTGTATGTCAAATAAATAAATAAAATCTTGGGCGCCTGGGTGGCTCAGTGGGTTAAGCCGCTGCCTTCGGCTCAGGTCATGATCTCAGGGTCCTGGGATCGAGTCCCGCATCGGGCTCTCTGCTCAGCAGGGAGCCTGCTTCCTTCTCTCTCTCTCTCTGCCTGCCTCTCAGTGTACTTGTAATTTCTCTCTGTCAAATAAATAAATAAAATCTTTAAAAAAAAAAAAAATAAATAAATAAATAAAATCTTAAAAAAATAAAGAGTTCAAAGAAGGATAACAAATGGAGCTTCTAGGAAAACAGCTCCAAGCTAGACAAAGTAGACAATCAGTCTGGACTGCAGTGATTTAAAATATGTTGAGGGCTGACTTCACCAACGTGCCCAAGATCACTGTATAATATGTAGGCAAGGAACTATTTATGCAAGGATATATATTAGTCTATTATGAATAACTTTAATTTTATTCATTGTATCTTTCTGTATTTTCCAATATATACTACTATCAACAAGTATTAATTTTAAAATCAGCAAATTATATTTAACACATCTACTCAAGAAACAAGAAACATTAGGGCTTGTGAGCCTAATGATACTTCTAGTGACAGCCTTCCTTTTCTTTCTTTTTATTATTATATATATCGAAGGAGTGGTCTATGATCAGCATCTCCAATTCCAACCCTCCCATCACTCTTAAATGTCAGAGAACAATAGATTTTGCCCATATATTGTACAGAATATACTCTGGAAATACCACTAGTAGATATTCTTCAGTCTTCTTCTTTCATCTAGGAGTTTCATCCAGCCAATATGTACTGAGTGCTTACTATGCGGCTTTTATACCATTGATACTTCCTCCTTTGTAAAACACCCATATCTTTTGGATTCCATGACACCTTGGTCTCCAGTTCTCCTTTCACAATTCCCCCAACCTCTTTCCCCCCTTTCATTCTTTCTGTATATACTCTGAATTTCTCCACAACAGACTCAAAATCTGTGGCTCCCCAGAAGATTTTCATCGTCTTTCTCCAACTCATTTTACAAATTCTTGAGGTCATGGAATGCATTCACCACACAGCTTCATTCACTGTCCATTGCTGACTCCAAATTTAAATAACCTGTCAGATTGCTCCCAAGTCCCCAGACCAAATACTGATCAGTGACCCAAAGTCACTTTTACGGTCACAATTTCTGACTTCATTTTAATGATCATTAAGAAATCATTGCACTTCTAAGTTGAATTTATTACATAGACTATTGCTTAATATAGTGAGTTATTTTTTAATACTTGGAAATACTCATTGTACAAGTCTTTTCAGTGTGACTTTGGGCTTTTTATTTGTTTTTGGTATATGTGTGTTCTTTTTCCAAGGAGAACTTTGATACCTCAGATATACAGATACATATCTACTATAGAAATATAGGAGGAACTATGGTCAGTTTATATTTCATCAAACCTTTTTTGAACACTTACAACCTCTTACTGTTGAGTGTACAAAGATGAAAAGCAAGACCCAATCCTTGCCTTCAGACATGTCCAGTGGGGCAGCAAGGAACCTTCTATTATAAAGTAATGCAGCAATACAAGGCTAAACAGGGACACCTGTGTGGCTCAGTTGGTTGAGCGTCTACCTTTGGCTCATGATCCCAAGGTCCTGGGATAGAGACCCACATTAGGCTCCTTAGGTGGTAAGTCTACTTCACTCTCTGCTTGTGCTCCCTTTCTCTTTCTGAGAAATAAATACCATATAAAAAAAATTTTTTAAATAAACTCACGTCTGAACAATGTGGGATCAAATGGGTAGCTGGGTCAATGAAGCTTGGAAATTCTGAAATAAGCAATGGCCATCACACATTTGTGGCAGTTCCCATGGAGGATGAACCTTAGATAAGCTCTGGATTCATTCTCAATTCAAATCCTGGCTTTATCTCTTACTAGCTGTGTGACACGGGTATACAGTAGGTGTTCATCAAATTAGTCTGCCAAACACTGTTAGAAGTAAAAGGAGGCATAACTGAGAGCTATGGGAGTTTGGAAAAGACTTGGTGGGGGAGGCAGCTCAGATAGAAGCTGGGATGCCCTGTAGGAATAGATAGATGATATTTGGTCGGGATGAGGCCGTTTTGGCTCTGAGGAATGAAGGGAGTCTCAGAGAAGAGAGGATACACAGCATGTGATCTAAAGGCTGATGGGCATAGAGGTTGCCTGCCAGCAACGCAAATATATCAAATTCCAAGATCACAGAAAATCTTTCACAAAAGATCGAGACAGTGTCTTTCCAAGCTTCTTCTCATCCATGCTCTTACACTCTCCCTAATTTCTTTCAAATACATATTTAGAAATACTTACTTGAATGTAATATTTTGCCAGTATTTATGATAATTACTTCCTGTTAGTTCTTTTATTAAGACACAGTACAATTTTACGTAGGATGCACGGCCCCCGTATTCTCAGTCTGTAGTAAGTTATCTGATGTATCTTGCAATAAACCAGTATCCATAAGAGTTACTCTTCTGGGGGCACCTGGGTGGCTCAGTTGGTTAAGTGACTGCTTTCAGCTCAGGTCATGATCCTGGAGTCCCCGGATCAAGTCCCGCATTGGGCTCCCTGCTCAGTAAGGGGTCTGCTTCTCTCTCTGACCCTCCCTCTTCTCATGCTCTCTCTCTCTCTCTCTCTCTCATTCTCTCTCTCGCTCTTTCTCCAATAAATAAATAAAATCTTTAAAAAAATAAAAAAAAACAGTTATTCTTCTGGTCTAACAAGAGAACCTTACTTAAATTTTAAACATCCAATCTCTCACTATTTACGTTACATATGATGTAGGTAGAACAAGTAGTTAATTCATCCTATTCAAATATGTTATCTCCACTCCCTTCCCGCACCGTATTTTGTTATTATTTTTGCATGCAATCGAACTGGCTTTTGTGCTACATAGCTCCACAGGAAGGAATAGATGCACACAGCCACGTTCGAGACAGAGATATACCAGATCCAAACAATACCTCTCTGTAAAGTTTACAAGAGATTTATCACAATAAAAGGGGCCAGAAGAATCTGGACATTTCTGGGTTACTGTGCTATTCCCCACTGCTATGCTCTAACCATCTCAGACAGGCTGACAGAAACTATTGTTATAACTTCTGCTGGTGTTGTATTTATATACCATATTGCTTGGGCTGCAAGCCCTCAGTACAGGCCAGCCCTCTCATGTGCTCTTTCAATTTGCACACAGAAACTTTAAGAGTCTATTATCTGGTTTACTTACAGTGTCTATCACCATTGCAAAAAAAAAAAAAAAAAAAAAAAAGAGGAGAGAGAGAGAGAATGAGAGAGAGAAAATGGCACCATCAGGTTGAAAATAGAAGAATGTCTGTTGTGTAGAGAATAAAAGGAAAATTTTAAAAATCTCTGCTGGAACGTTTTACACCCCATGGCCACCTCCTGCAATTGTCACTTTGACATGAAAAAGTTCGTTGTGGCCAAAAAAATAAGAACAGAACTCCTATTGCATTGTGACCTGTCAATAATTGTGCAACCACATTCAAATACGAGGTCATTCCCATGCTTCCAATGTATGATTCAGCAAGGGGCCCAACAATGAAATAATTATGTGAGTTCTCTTGGCTGCATAAATTCCTGTTTACTTAGAAGTCAGCAGGCAACCTCCAGATTCAAATCTACACATCCCTTAACACATGATACATGGTGAGGATCAAAATCAAATCAAAGCTCTAAGACTCCGTATCAGGAGTGGCTAAAAGACTAGTATATCCTGTGCTCCTGTTTATCCACCAAATTTGGCAAGAATATGTGCTCATAATCCCAGACGGAAAGAAATGGTATCAGAAACAGTTTCTGTTTGTGAGGGGTGTGTGTGTGTGTGTGTGTGTGTGTGTGCGCGTGCTGGGCGGGGGTGGGGGAATTGGTGAGGAGGAGAAAGATTCCATATATGTCATAATATTTATTGATGAAGTTTTTTTTTTTAATTCTGTTATGTTAGTCACCGTACAGTATGTTGTTAGTTTCTGATGTCGTGTTCCATGATTCACTGTTTGTGTATAACACCCAGGCTCCATGCAATCCGTGCCTTCCTTAATACCCATCACCAGGCTGATGACGTTTTTTTGTTTGTTTGTTTCTATCCCAGCTTTTGACAGTTTTCTATTGTATTAAAAAAAAACTTAAACCCATAGACTATTATTAACCTTTACTGAGAACTTACTTTGCGTCTGTTCTAAGTCCTTTATACCCATAAACTCATCTTATTCCTGGAAAGTCTTTTGAAATAGACTTTATTTTTATGACCTGGATATTACAGGTGATGAAACTGGAGCACCCAGAGGTTAGGTAAGCAGCCCAAGATCACGGAGCTAGTAAGCGGTAGATCTGGGATCAAAGCCCAGAAGACTGGCTTAGGTATGACTAGAGTTGTACTGGCCAATACCATAGGCACAGCCACAGAGAGCTACTGAGAAATTACAGTACAGCTGATTTGCCCTGAGATGCTGAAATATACATAGGCCTTCACAGAGTAAAGAAAGGAATATAGTAATATCTTATCTTGCCTGTTTAACATCTTATCAGAAACTTCTGTACTGATTATAGGCTGAAATGATATTTTGGATATATTGGGTTAAATAAAACATACTCTTAAAATTAATTTCACAAGGTTCAGGGTGCCTGGGTGGCTCAATGGGTTAAGCCTCTGCCTTCAGCTCATGTCACGATCTCAGGGTCCTGGGATCGAGCCCCACATCGGGATCTCTGCTCAGCAGGGAGCCTGCTTCCTGGCTCTCTCTGCCTGCCTCTCTGTCTGCTTGTGATCTCTCTGTCAAATAAATAAATACAATCTTTTAAAAAAATTAATTTCACATGTTTCATTTTACTTTTTTAATGTGGACACCAGAATATTTAAAATTACATATAGGACTAACATTGTATTTCTTATGTTGGCTCTAGTCTGGACTCTTTATTTATTTATTTTGAGAAAGAGTGAGTGAGGACAGAGGGAGAGGGAGAGAGAATCTTAAGGAGGCTCCACCAAGGAGCCCAACTCAGGGCTTGATCTCTTGGATCCTGAGATCATGAATGGAGCTGAATTCAAGGGTCAGATGCTTAACTGACTCAGCCACCCATGTGCCTCTCTAGTCTACACTCTTAACTACTCTGCAATATTGGTTTTATTTTTAATTAATTGGTTTTTTAAGTAGGCTCCATTCCCAGTGTGGAGCCCAACATGGAGCCTGAAGTCACAACCCTGAGATCAAGAGTCAGACGCTTAACCAACTGAGCCACCCAGGTGCCCCTGCTATACTGGTTTTAAAATCAGAGTGAATATTAGCCCAAACATGGAAACTAATTTCATTTTAGTTTGTATTTTATTAATTTACTACATGTGTATTGTACTATAATCTCTTCGAGCTTAAAAACATTAATTGAGCCTATATATCCATATAAAACTACCCAATGAACCAACTACAGGAACGTGAGTTATTTTCATAGGTTGTCGATAAACCTATGACTGATCAATAGTGAAGTTGAACAAGGCCATCAGCACAAGGAATAAATATGATCTAATTATCTGCAGGGCCATTAATAAAAAATCATAATATGCCTAATATCTCTTAAGAACTTACTATATGTCAGGCCTTGGGCAAAGCCAGTGTCATGCAGACAGTTGGTACATTTTGGAAATGTTGGCCCATTTTCAGTTGTCCCAGAGGACACAGGTGGTATAAGAACTCTTGGGTTAATCCTCCCCAATGAAGAATGTCACTGGATATTCTCAGAGATGCATCATTTCATAATTGTCTCAGACTAATTGGCTCAGCCTAAAGTCTTACGTAAAAACACAAAATGTTTGTTGCACAATTTGAATATGCAAAAAGTTTTCCTGGAATTCAGCTGCCATGAAAACGAAGGAAAGACTGTACTTTGAGTACCACTTCAGAAAATTAATTTGTGATTTTAGGAAATGACATCCCTGGTGGCAATATTGCTCTTGGAATTAGAGTGACACATTCAGCACACCTATATTTATCCTACCTGATCTGCCATATGAAAGATGGTAAACTGCAAACATCTGATTATTTCCTGTGTCATTTAGATTTGTCATGCATAATCATTAAAGTGTTGAATATATATTCCTTTATTATAAATTACTCTCCTTTTATTTTCTCTTTTAAATTAGAGTGAGGGAATTACTTCATTTATAAAATTATCTATGTTTTAGGTTATATTGGACATAAATTATTTTTCAGAGAGCAAATGGGGCATTATAAAATATTAGTGTAAGATAGGGCATATTGTTCTGGTATGAAAGAACTGTTAAGCTAAATTCTTTATATGCATTAACTAGTTTTATCTTTAAAAATGGTAAGCTTTAGGAAGTAGGTATCTTTTTTTAAAACTCTATTTCATAGATAAAGAGACTGAGGCTTAAATAACAAGTATTTTAATCATTTGAGGTCAATATCTGAGATTCACAAATTTAAAAATCTTATAATCTATGTTCTAACAAGTATATTGTCTTATTTTTCTTATAAATTACATAGAACTTGTTTTATAATATACATTACATATTATAATTTATATAAATGTCTTTTAATATATTCAATTTAAATATTTTTTAATGCTACCAATTGATAAATTTGTTGTTGTTTTTAAAGGACTTCTATTCCAAATGATTTCAGTATTCTCCAATTAAAGCATAGGAAAGCATTTACTTTGTCATTTGCAGTAGGATCTCATTACCTTAAATTTTTGAATGTTCAACCCTAAGGAAAAATAAATTGAGGAATAATGGATTTTGTTTTCAAAAAATGTACAACAGATGGAATATTTTAAATCCCCAGCTAATGGGAAATTAAAACATTTACATATACATTTACCTATGTCCCAGAATTCCCACTTCTACAAATTTACTGTAATGACAGACTGGGAAAAATAGGAAACTTATTAAAAGTAGTATACCTAAGCCTCTTCATTAGAGCACTATTTTTAGTACCATATATTAGGACCAACTCAAATGTGCACACTGGGGAACAAGTAGAAGAAACTATGCTAACTCCTCCCAGCAGAGTACTATGCAGCTACCAAAAATAAGTAAAACTTTTTTTCTGTTGCTGGAGTGATCTCCAGAATATAATCTGCAGTGGGAAAATGAAGTACAAAGTAACTACCTAGAGCACTGCTTCTCAGAGTGTAGCTTCCAGACCACACTAGCATCACCATCACCTGGGAGCTTATTAAAAATGCAAATAATTGGGGGCAATCCTCAACCTACTGAAATAGAAACTCTGGGGCAGGATTCAGAATTCTGCGTTTTAACAAGCTCCCTCCTACCAGTGATTCATTTGCACGTGAGTCTGAAAGATTTATTATCCATTATCCTACTGTTTTTTATGGAAGGGTAGAGAATATAATACAAATATATATATATATACACACACATATATAATTATACTCTAAATATGTATTTGCTTACATGTTTTTTTAAGATAGAAGGTTAAGCCATTAACTAAATAAGTCAGTAAATGGTTTACTGTGGAAGAATCAAGGGGCAAGAGATGCACAGAAGGTAGACCTTTCTGATTATATTTTGAATTATAGATATGAATTTGGTATCATATTACATACATATAATTTTTTAATACAAAGTAAAATAAATAACCCCATATTTAGTTGGTGGCTTAATAAAATAGAGTGCTCCTAGTCATTTAAAGCACATTAGGGTCTATAAATTGCTATTAGGGTATAAATAAGTGGAAGAAGAAGTACAAGGATATCTTACATTCTTTGCAGTAATAATTTTGCCACCAGTAATACTGATGTTAGTATTCTCAAACTATAGAATAGTGATATTACTACAGGATCAAGGAAATAAGGAACTATGCTAATGTCATTAGGAATCTAGAATTTCATTAAAAGAGAAAAGAAATACAAAGATAAAATCAAGCAACTCAGGTTAAAACTGAGTAATTCTAAATTTAAACTTGCAATATTGCTATGAACTGTGATATAAGTCCTCTAGTAAAAAAAGCTTACTTAGTCCTGCCCACAAAAAGACCTAGAAACAAATGGCAAGCAAGACAGATCCATGGAACACGGTGGTCTCAGAACACATGGGGTTACAAAAAGACCAGCGGTGTCTGAGTGTAGCAGAGCTCCCAGTTATGGAGCAGGGAAGCCGGCTGCAGAGATGGAACCTAGGAGTGGCTCTCAGCTCGGGGTTACCTTAAATCGTGATCCCTGGCACAGAAGGGCCACTGCTATTTGGGCAGGGATCTCAGAAGTGGCAGATCTGGGGAGACTCAGCTCCCTCCTCTGGGAGGAGCAGTGTGGCAGGAATCTGCTGGGTTTGCAGTGTCCAAATGGGGCCGTGTGCCAGAGAGAAATGCTCCATTACAGGCTGGGTGAGCTTGGAGTGTGGCCTGAGACCAGGGAAATGGGAGGGATTGACTGATTTTCTCTGAGTGTGCACTGAGGAGTGGAGTCCCAATCTCTCCGCTCCTCTGGGCAGAGATTGGGAGACCCCTATTTTCATTCTCCTCCTCCAATGCTCTACAGCTCTACAGAAAGCGTTCAGGGACAAAAACTCTGAGAGCAAACCTGAGCAGATTACTTAGCCTGGCCCCTGGCAAGGGCGATGCAATTCCACACCAGGCAAAGACATTTGAGAATCAGGGCAACAGGTCCTTCCCCAAGAAGATTAGCTAGACCATCCATCCAAGACCAAGTTCAGGGTCAGTGAGAACTGCAAAACCCTAGTGCTAGGAAAATATAGCACAAAGAATTAATTGGTTTTCCCCCATGATTCTTCAGTCATTCAAACTTAAATTTTTAAAATTTTATTTTTTTCTTTTTCTATTTTTTAAAATTTTTCCTCTTCCCTAATTTAACCAATATCTTATAAAAAACTTTTTTTAGAAAATTTTAAAATTCTCCTTCTTATGGTCATAATCTATCACTTCATTGTATTTAACCTTATTTTTTGTATACATTTAAGTTTTTTCTTTAAAATTTTGGAGTACAGTTTCTTCTAACAGACCTAAATATACCCTACATCTAGTGCATGGTCTTGTTCCAGTCTCCTGCCTGATCACACTCTCTCCTTTTTTTTTTTTTTCCAATTTTTTCAACCAACTTCTTATCAATTCTTTTTAAAAAATCTGTTGCAATTTTCATCTTTACACTTATAGTCTATCCTTTCATTGTATTTACCCTTCTTTTTGTGTATATATATGTAAGTGCTTCTTTCTTTAAAATTTTGGAAGTCGCTTTCTTCTAACAGACCAAAATACACCCAAAATCAACTGTATGGCTCTATTCTATTCACCAGCCTCTATATATATATGTGTGTGCGTGTGTGTGTATACATATATATGGATGTGTATGTATATACATACACATCCATATATATATATCCTTTCTTTTCTCTGCCTCTGTTTCGGGTTTGTAAATCCATTACACTGATTTTTCAGGTGTATATTTTTCTAGGGTCATTCTTACCCTTTTACCACTCTGTTCTCTCATTCATCTATTCTTCTCTGGACAAAATGGCAAGGCAGAAAAACTCACCTCAAAAAAAGGAAAAGGCAGTACTGAATGCTAGAGACATAATCGATATGGGAATTAGTAAGATATTGGAACTAGAGTTCAGAATGATGATTATAAAGGTATTAGCTGGACTTGAAAAAAGCATAGATGATACTAGAGAATCCCATTTTACAGAAATAAAAGAACTAAAATTTAACCAAGGTGAAATTTAAAAAAAGTTATTCATGAGGTGCAATAAAAAATGGAGGCTCTAACTGCCAGGATAAATGAGCCAGAAGAGAGAATTAGTAAATGACAGAGAATAAAGAAGTTGGGGAAAAGAGAGCTAAACAACTACTGGACCACGAGGGGAGAATTTGAGAGATAAGTGATACCATAAGACAAAACAATATTAGAATAATTGGGCTCCCAGAAGAAGAAAGGGAGAGAGGGGCAGAGGGTATATTGGACCAAATTATAGCAGAGAATTTCCCTAATTTGGGGCGGGAAACAGGCATTAAAATCCAGGAGACACAGAGAATCCTTCTCAAAATCAATAAAAATAGGTAAAACTTAGAAGTCTCAGAGACAAAGAGAAAATCCTGAAAGCAGCTCAGGACAAGAGTTCTGTAACATACAATGGTAGAAATATTATAGTGGCAGCAGACCTATCCACAGAGACCTGGCAGGCCAGAAAGGACTGGCATGATATATTCAGAGTATTAAACAAGAAAAATATGCAGCTAAGAATACTATATCTAGCCAGGCTGTCATTGAAAATAGAAGGAGAAATAAAAAGCTTCCTGGACAAACAAAAACTAAAAGAATTTGCAAACACCAAACCAGCCCTACAGGAAATATTGAAAGGAGTCTTCTAAGCAAAGAGAGAGCCTAGAAGTAGTAGACCAGAAAGGAACAGAGACAACATACAGTAAGTGTTACCTTACAGGAAATACAATGTCACTAAATTCATAGCTTTCAATAGTTACCCTGAATTGTAAATGGGTTAAATGCCCCAGCCAAAAGACATACAGTCTCAGAATGGATTAAAAAACAAGACCCATTGATGTGCTGTCTTCAGGAGACTCATTTTAGACCCAAAGACACCTCCCAATTTAAAGTAAGGAGGTGGAAAACAATTTACCATGCTAATGGACGTCAAAAATAAGCTGAAGTGGCAATCCTTATATATGATAAATTAGATTTCAAGCCAAAGAATATAAGAGACCAGAAAGGACACTATATCATACTTAACGGGTCTTCCTAACAAGAAAATCTAACAATTTTAAATATCTATGCCCCTAACAGGGTGGCAGCCAATTATATAAACAAATTAATAACAAAATCAAAGGAGCATATCTACAGTAATACAATAATAGTAGGGGATTTTAACACCCTCTTCACAGAAATGGACAGATCATCTAAGCAAAACAAAAACAAAAACAAACAAACAAACAAAAAAAACCACAGAAATAAAGGCTTTAAATGACATACTGGACCAGATGGGCATCACAGATACAGTCACAACATTCCATCCCACAGCAACAGAATACACATTCTTCTCTAGTGCACATGGAACATTCTCCAGAAGAGATTACATCCTGGGTCACAAATCAGGTCTCGACCATAGCAAAAGATTGAGATCATTCCCTGCATGTTTTCAGACCATGATGCTATGAAACTAGAACTCAATCAAAAGAGGAAACTTGGAAAGAACTTAAATACATGGAGACTAAAGAGCATCCCACTAAAGAATGAACGAGTCAACCAGGAAATTAAAGAAAGATTAAACGAATTCATGGAAACTGATGAAAATGAAAACACTGTTCAAAATCTTTGGGACACAGCTAAGATGGTCCTGAGAGGGAAGTGTATAGCAATACAAAACTTTCTCAAGAAACAAGAAAGATTAAAATACACACCTAACACTATACCTAAAGGAGCTGGAGAAAGAACAGCAAAGAAAGCCTAAACACTCAAGAGAAGATAAATAATAAGCATCAGAGCAGAAATTAATGAAAAAGAAACCAAAACAACAGTAGAACAGATTAGCAGAACTAGGAGCTAGTTCTTTGAAAGAATTAATAAGATTGATAAACCCCTGGCCAGACTTACCAAAAAGAAAAGAGAAAGGACCCAAATTAATGAAATCATGAATGAAAGGGAGAATCAAAACAAACACCAAGGAAATACAAACAATTATAAGAACATATTATAAGCAACTATACGCCAGCAAATTTGACAATCTGGAAGAAATGGATGCATTCTTAGAGATGTATAACTACCAAAACTGAACCAGGAAAAAATAAAAAACCTGAACAGACCCATAACCAGTTAGGGGATTGAAGCAGTCATCAAAAATCTCCCAACAGGGGTGCCTGAGTGGCTCAGTGGGTTAAGCTTCTGTTTTTGGCCCAAGTCATGATCTCAGGGTCCTGGGATCGAGCCACACATTGGGCTCTCTGCTTGGCAGGGAGCCTGCTTTCCCCTCTCTCTCTGCCTGCCTCTCTGCCTAGTTGTGATCTCTCTATCAAATAAATAAGTTAAATCTTTAAAAAAAATAAATTAAAAAAAAATCTCCCAACAAACAAGAGCCCAGGGCCAAATGGTTTACCAGGGGAATTCTACCAAATGTTTAAAGAATTAATACGTATTCTCCTGAAACTATTAAAAAAAAATAGAAATGGAAGGAAAACTTCCAAACGTGTTTTATGAGGACAGCATTACCTTGATCCCAAAATCAAACAAAGACCCCATCAAAAAGGAGAATTACAGACCAATATCCCTGATGAACATGGATGCAAAAATTCTCACCAAAATCCTAGCCAATAGGATCCAACAGTACATTAAAAGGATTATTCACCACAAGCAAGTGGGATTTATTCCTGGGCTTCAAGATTGGTTCAACATCTGCAAATCAATAAATGTGATACAATACATTAATAAAAGAAAGAACAAGAACCATATGATACTCTTCAAAGGTGCAAAAAAAAAAAGCATTTGATAAAGTACAGCATCCTTTCTTGATCAAAACTCTTCATAGCATAGGGATAGAGGGTACATACCTCAATATCGTAAAAGTCATTTATGAAAAACCCACAGCGAGTATCATTCTCAATGGGGAAGAACTGAGAGCTTTTCTCCTAAGGTCAGGAACATGGAAGTGATGTCCACTATCTCCACTTCTATTCAACATAGTACTAGAAGTCCTAGCCTCACCAACCAGACGAGAAATAAGAAGCATCCAAATCAGCAAAGAAAAAGTCAAACTCTCATTCTTTGCAGATATGACACTTTATGTGGAAACCCAAAGGACTCCACCCCAAAACCGCTAGAACTCATATAGGAATTCAGTAAAGTGTCAGGATATAAAATCAATGCACAGATATCAGTTGCATTTCTATACTCCAACAAGACAGAAGAAGGAGAAATTAAGGAGTCAATCCAATTTACAAATGCACAGAAAATCATAAGATACCTAGGAATAAATCTAACCAAAGAGGCAAGTGATCAGTACTCAGAAAACTATAGAATTCTCATGAAAGAAATTGAGGAACACAAAGAAAAGGAAAAAAAAAAAAACTTTCTATGTTTATATGTTGAAAGAAAAATACTATGGAAATGTCTATGCTACCTAGAGCAATCTACATATTTAATGCAATACCTATCAAAATATCATCAACTTTTTTCAAAGAAATGGAACAAATGATCTAAAAATTTATACACAACAAGAAAAGATCCAGAAAAGCCAGAGGAATGTTGAAAAAGAAGAACAAAACTGGCAGCATCAGAATTCCAGACTTCAAGCTCTATTTCAAAGCTGTCATCATCAAGACAGTATGGTACTGGCACAAAAACAGACACATAGATCATAGATCAATGGACCAGAATGGAGAGCCCAGAAATGGACCCTCAACTCTATGGTCAACTAATCTTCAACAATGCAGGAAAGAATGTCCAATAGAAAAAAAGACAGTCTCTTTAACAAATGGTGTTGAGAAAATTGAGTAGCCACATGCAGAAAAATGAAACTGGACCACTTTCTTATACCACACACAAAAATTGACTCAAGATGGATGAAAGACCTCAACGTGAGATAGGAATCCATCAAAATCCTTGAGGAGAACACAGCCAGCAACCTCTTTGACTTCAGCCACAGCAACTTCTTCCTAGAAACATCACCAAAGGCAAGGGAAGCAAGGGCAAAAATGAACTATTGGGACTTCAGCAAGATAAAAAGCTTTTGTACAGGAAAGGAAACACTCAACAAAACCAAAAGACAACAGACAGCATGGGAGAAGATATTTGTAAATGACATATCAGATAAAGAACTATTATCCAAAGTTTATAAAGAATTTATCAAAATCAACACCCAAAGAACAAATAATCTAATCAAGAAATGGGCAGAAGACATAAACAGAAGACATCCAAATGGCCCAACAGACACATGAAAAAGTGCTCAACATCACTTGTCATTAGGGAAATCCAAATCAAAACCAGTGAGATACCACCTCAAATCAGGTAAAATTAACTAGTCAGGAAATGAAAGGTGTTAAGTGAGAATGCAGGGAAAGGGGAACCCTCCTACACTATTGGTGGGAATGCAAGTTGGTGCAGCCACTCTGGAAAACAGTATGGAGACTCCTCAAAAAGTTGAAAATAGAGCTATCCTATGACCCAGCAATTGCACTATTGGGTATCTACCCTAAAGATACAAATGTAGTGATCTGAAGGGGCATGTGCACACCAATGTTTATGGCAGCAATGTCCATAATAGCCAAACTATGGAAAGAATCTAGTTGTTCACAGATGAATGGATAAAGAAGTTGTGGTATATGTATACAATGGAATATTATGCAGCCATCAAAAAATGAAATCTTGCCATTTGCAATGACATGGAATAGAACTAGAGGGTATTATGCTATGTGAAATAAGTCATTTAGAGAAAGACAATTATCATATGATCTCACTGATATGAGGAATTTGAGAAACAAGACAGAGGATCATAGGGAAAGGAAGGGAAAAATGAAGATGAAACCAGAGTGGGAGACAAACCATAAGAGACTTTGAATCTCATGAAAAAAACTGAGGGCTGCTGGAGGAGAAGGGGGTAGGAGGGATGGGGTGTCTGGGTGATGGACACTGGGGAGGTTATATGCTATGGTGAGTGCTGTGCATTGTGTAAGACTGATGATTCACAGACCTGAACCCCTGAAACAAATAATGCATTATATGCTAACTAAAAAAAGAAGAAAAAATTATTCATGAATGTATTTTTTTTAAATGTTGTAGAATTTTTGGTTTCTATTGAGTTTATCACCTCTAATGACGGCAATAGAAATAAACAATCATATTTTCATGGAATTTCTTAACACTTTATGAAGTTACTCAGACTAAAAATCTTATAGGTGGTAAGTATGTTTTATTGTCTTTGTTCTACATTTTTAAAACACAGATAGTTCTCAATATATATTCATTAAACATGAAAGCTAAATAAGGACACCATAATGGACAGGAGGTAAATCACCAAGAGGGTGGCATAGGTTGTTCCCACCTTCAGCGCCCCCTGCCATCTTCAAGCTCCCCTCCCCACCTTCAGTTCAGACCAACTAGCAAGTACGCACAGACAAGACGGCATTGCAAAAAAAATCCCAGAACCTGGAACTGAGGCTGAAGCACTTGCTTGGACTGCAGAAGCAGATAGGGGCCGCATTAGAAAGATAAGAGAACTAGTCACATTTTGACTGTTGTGCCTATTTCCTAGGTCAGCACATTTCTGCACCATGAGGGAGCCCTGGTCTTATTGTTTCTCCAGGACAAAAGAGAACCCACAGTCAGAACCCATCTTCCCCAGTATTGCTGGATGTTTTCTGGAAAGTCCATTTTGGGGACTTTTCCTCATGGAAAACACTGGAAGGACCTGAGGGACTTAACCAGTGGGGATCAGATAGAGGTATATGAATGAATAAAGATGAGAGATATATATGTAATATGTATATGTATATAATGGAATATTACTCAGCCATCAAAATGAAATCTTGCCATTTGCAACAACATGGATGGAACTAAAATATATTATGCTAAGCAAAATAGGTTAGAGAAAGGAATTTAAGATACAAAATAAATTAACAGCAGAAGGAAAGGAAATATAAGCTAAGATTAAAAATAGATAAAGATGCAAACTGTAAGAGACTCTAAACTCTAGGGAACAAACTGAGGGTTGCTGGGGTGGGGATGGGGTAATTGGGGGATGGGCATCAAGGAAGGCACTTAATGGAATGAGCACTGGGTGTTACATGCAACTGATGAATCACTGCATTCTACCCCGAACTTAATAATACACTATATGCTAACTTACTACTTGAACTTAAATTTTAAAATAAGGAAAAATGAAAAGAAGTTCTGAGTTTTGTTATTTTTTCTATTTTCCCCCATTTTCTATTTCATTTGCTTCTGCATGAATGTTTATTATTTCCCTCCTTCTGCTACTTTCAGGATTAGTTTGTTCTTTGAGTCCCTTGAGGTGAAAAGCTAGCTTGTTTATTTGAGGTGTTTTTTTTTTTCTTGAAGTATGTGTTTATCACTGTAAACTTTTCTCTTAGAACTACTTTTGCTACCTCTTATACATTTACATATGCATCAGGGTTATTGGTCTGTAATTGTCCTTTTTAGTGGAGTTTTTGTCTGGTTTTGGGGTCAAGGTAATGCTGGCCTCAGAGAATGAGTTGAATGCTTTCCTTTCATTTCTATTGTTTGGAATAGTTTAAGAATAATAGGTATTAATTCTTTAAATGTTTGGTAAAATTCCCCTGGGAAGCCCTGGACTCTTATTTGTTGGGAGATTTTTGATTACTGATTTAATATCTCTGCTGGTTATGGGGCTATTCAGATTTTCTATTTCTTCTTGTTTCAGTTTTGGTAGATTATACACTTCTAGGAGTTTATTGATTTCTTCCAGATTGCCTAATTTGTTGGCATATAATTACATAAAGCAATAGCAGATTGAACAATACTACACACCAAAAGGCTCTAAGAGACATATGCAGAACATTCTATCCATCAATAGGAGAAAATATTCTTTTCAAACATACACAGAACATTTTCTAGGATAGATTATATGTTAGGCTACAAATTCAAGAAGAAAGAAATGATATCATGTATCTTTCCTGACCACAATAGTTTAAATCTAGAAATCAAGAGCAAAAAGAAAGCTTGGAAATTTGCAAATACATGAAAACAAAACACCACATCCCTGAAGAACAAATGGATTAAAGAAGAAATCAAAAGAGAAATTTTTAAAAGATTTTATTTATTTATTTGACAGATAGAGATCACAAATAGGCAGAGAGGCAGGCAGAGAGAAAGAGAGAGAGGAGGAAGCAGGCTCCCTGCTTAGCAGAGAGCCCGATGCCGGGCGCGATCCCAGGACCCCAGGATCATAACCCAAGCTGAAGGCAGAGGCTTTAACCCACTGAGGCACCCAGATGCCCCCAAAAGAGAAATTTTTAAAAAATCTTCAATCAGTAAAAATGAAAACACAATATATGTAAACATATATAATTGGTCATAATATTCTTTTACAGTTGTTTGTATTTCTGTGATGTGGGTTGTGATCTCTCCTCTTTCATTCACGACTTTATTTATTTGGGTCCTTTCTCTTTTCTTTATGATAAGTCTGTCGAGGGGTATATCAATCTTGTTAATTCTTTCAAAGAATGAGCTCCTTTAAAATAAGATACAACCTTACACCAGTTAGAATGGCCAACATTAACAAGACAGGAAACCACAAGTGTTGGCGAGGATGTGGAGAAAGGTGAACCCTCTTACACTGTTGATGGGAATGCAAGTTGGTGCAACTACTCTGGAAAACAGTACGGAGGTTCCTCAAGACATTAAAAATAGAGCTACCCTATGACCCAGCAGTTCCACTACTAGGTATTTACCTCAAAGATACAGATGTAGTGAAAAGGGGCACATGCACCCCAATGTTCATAACATCAATGTCCACAATAGCTAAATTCTGGAAGGAGCTGAGGTGCCCTTCAATAGATGAATGGTTAAAGAAGATGTGGTTCATAAGCACAATGGAATATTACTCAGCCTTCAGAAAAGATGAATACCTACTGCTTACACCGCCATGGATGGACCTGGAGGGGGTTATGCTAAGTGAAATAAGTCAAGCAGAGAAAGACAATTATCATATGGTTTCATTCATATGTGGATCATAAAGAATAGTGCAGAGGACCACAGAGGAAGAGAGGGAAAACCGAACAGGGAAAAATCAGAAAGGGACACAAACCATGAAAGACTCTGGACTCCAGGAACCAAACTGAGGGTTTCAGAGGGGAGAGGGTGGGGGGATGAGGTAATGGGGTGATGGGTATTAAGAAAGGCACGTGTGGTGACAAGCACTAGGTGTTACACGCAACTAATGAATTGTTGAACACTACATCAAAAACTAATCATGTACTATATGCTGGCTAATTGAACACAATAATAAAAAAAAGGAGCAAAAAAAAAAACTGGCTAAAAAACAAACAACAACAACAAAAATAAAAAACACAAAATACCTCCAGTTTCTACTTTCATTGTTCTCTACTACTGTTTTGCTTTTTAAAAATTTCTTTAATTTATTTCTGCTCTAATCTTTATTATTTCCATTTTCCTAATTGATTTAGGCTTAGTTTGCTGTTCTTTTTCCAGCTCCTTTAAGTGTAAGGTTAGGTTGTGTATTTGAGATTTTTCTTGCTTGTTGAAGAAGGCTTGCATTGCTATATACTTCCCTCTTAGGATTGCCTGGGCTGCACCCTAAAGATTTTGGACTGTTGTGTTTTCATTTTTATTTGCTTCCATGTATTTTTTAAATACTTCTTTCATTTCCTGGTTGACCCATTCATTTTTTAGTACAATGTTCTTTAACCTCTATGTATTTGTGATCCTTTTAAATTTTTTCCTGTCATTGACTTCCATAAGTTTTATTGCATTGTGGTCTGAAAATATGCATGGTATGATCTCATTCTTTTTTGTACTGGTTGAGTCCTGATTTGTGACCCACTATGTGATCTATTCTGAATAATGTTCCATGCACCTGAAAAGAATGTGCATACTGCTGCTTTAGGATGAATCCCATTCAGCACACTGAGTATATCATGCCAGTCCTTTCTGGCATGCCAGGTCTCTGTGGACAGATCTGCTGGAGCCTTATGTGCCTACCCTTGTAAGGTTAATGGCATCTCCCAAGATGCCTTTAGAATTCTCTCTTTATCTTTGTTTTTTGCAGGTTTCACTATGATATGTCATGATGTTGACCTAATTTTGTTCATTTTGAGGGGAATTCTGTGCCTGTTGGACATGAATGCCTTTTTCCTTCCCCAGATGAGGAAATTTTTCAGCTACAATTCATTCAAAGAAACCTTCTCCTCCCTTTTTCTGTTCTATTTCTTCTGGGGCCCCTATGATACAGATATTATCTCACTTTATGGAATCATTGAGTTCCCTAAGTCTTCTTTCATGATTTGATAGTTGTTTTTTTCCTTTCTTCTTTTCAAGCTTCATTATTTTCCACAATTTCAATCTTCTATATCACTGATTTACTCTTCTGCTTTGTCCATCCTAGCTTTTCTGGCCTCTACTTGGGATTACATCTCAGTTACAGCATTTTTAATTTCCAGTCTGGCAAGATTTTAGTTCTTTTATCTCTACATTATGGGATTTTCTATGCTTTTTTCAAGTCCAACTAGCATCCTTATAATTGTTATTTTAAATCATAGTTCAGACATCTTATTTACATTTGTATCGATTCAATTCCTGGCTGTGAATATTATCTCCTGTTCTTTCTTTTGGGGTGAATTTCTCTGTTTTGTTATTTAGTCCAGAAAAGAAAAAAAAGAAAGAAAGAAAGGAAAAAAAAATACAACAAAAAAAGAAAAACAACAGGAACAACAAGAAAAGAAAAACAACTGCAACAGCAACAAACTAGATCCTGGGTGTGCTTTGGTCGGCTTATTAAAAGAAACTAGATCCTAAAATAAGGAAGAAATAAACAAACAAACAAATACATTTAGAGATAAAGATATAGATATATAATAAAATGAAAGGAAACTATATATATATGTATACATATATATGCAACATATATATAAAAATAAAAATTTAAAAAAAGAATAAGAAAATAATGGAAAAAATAAGAAAGTAAAATTAAAAAATAATAACAAAGAATAAAAGTACAAAGGAGCCTGAATACTACTTCCCCTCAGAGCTGAAACTTTGCAGCTAAGCTTGGTGCTAGCCTGTGGTTTGTGCTGGTCTTCTGGGGGAGAAGCCTATGTCCCTCTCAGGGGGACTTGCCCTAGTGGGCAAAGGTCCTCTAGTGTGTACGGAGGCCAGGCTTGGTGTAATCAGTTCCAGGCGCCACTAGGTGGCGCTACCTTGCTCCCTGAAGGTTTTCAGCCCTAGTGGGCAGGATGAAGATGGCAGCGCCCTGCTCTCTAGCCCCAGAGCTGAAAACCCATGCCCCTCATTCTTCAGTGAGCCCCTTATAGAAGAGCAATGAATCACTCTTGTCTCCCCAGTTTCCATCAGAACCCTGTGTTCACCTTGCCTGTGTCCAAGACCCTCTATCTAAGGCACATAATAGAGTTTCAAAATGCCCAACTTTTAGAGACTCCCACAGTGCAGACCACTCTTTTCTTCCTTGGGAGGGTCTCACCTTGCTTTTGCCTTTTGCTGACCCAGTGGTTCACTGTTTATGTCAATACAGAGCAGAAAGCTGGCACCTTGACTCATTGTTCTCAACCGGCTTCCATGCTCCTATGCCTGGGAACAGTGCAGCACTTAGGTCGCACTTGTGACCACAGGGATCCTGAGTCCACTGTGTCACACCTGGATTCTGCCCTGCTCTGCCACCTGAGCACCTTTAAGCCAGGCACATGCCCCCCTGCAGCAGACCTCTAACAGTTTTGATTTTGAGTTCTATCACTTATAATACTTCGTGGTATCCACAGCTAGATCCCACCAGATTCACATCTCCATACTTCCTACCTTCCCAAGGTAGGAATGACTTCCAAAAAGTGGTCATTTTCCCACTTGTAGACTTGAAGTATTTGTTCTCTCAGGACTCTGATTGATCTCTTGGGTGATCACAATGATTTGATATCTAGCTGTATTCAAGGTATGACACAAACTTAGGGTTTCTTTACTCTTCTGCCATCTTAACTCCTCCCCCAGAATTGTTTCTTTTAAAAGAAAAAATTGGCCAACTTTTAGACTAACAAAGAAAAACCAAAGAGAAAATTCAAATAAATAAAATTATAAATAGAAGAGGAAAGAATACAACTAGGGCTATAGAAGATATTAAATCACAAGAGACTAACATGAAATGTTACACATTAACAAATTGGACAACCTAATTGCAGCACCTGGGAGGCTTAGTTGGTTAAGTGCCTGACTTTTGATTCAGTTCTGGTCATGATCTCAGGGTCATGCAATCAAGCCCTGAATTGGGCTGTGTGCTGAGTGTGGAGTCTGCCTTAGATTCTCTCTCTCCTCTTTCCCCTTTGCTCCTCCTCCCCACACCCCCGCGCCTCTCCCTCTAAAACAAAACAAAACAAACAAGCTAATATATATATATATAATTTTAAAAAATGAATACATTGTTAGAAACATACAACCTCCTGAGACTGAAACCTGAAGAAATAGAAAATCTGAAGAAACCAGTAACAAGTAAGGAGACTGAATCAAAAACCTACCAACAAAGAAAAGTCCAGAACTAGATGGCTTTACTGGTGAATTCTACCAAACATTTAAACAAGAATTAATGCTAATTCTTCTCAAACACTTTCAAAAAACTGAACAGAAAGGAACACTCCCAAACTCCTGAGATTAACATTAACCTGATATTATATCCAAAAAGACATTACAAGAAAATTACCAGCCAATAACCTTGGTGGATATAGATGCAAACGTTCTTTTTTTTTTTTTTTAAAGATTTTATTTATTTATTTGACAGACAGAGATCACAAGTAGGCAGAGAGGCAGGCAGAGAGAGGAAGGGAAGCAGCAGGCTCCCCGCTGAGCAGAGAGCCCGATGCGGGGCTCGATTCCAGGACCCTGGGATCACAACCCTAGCCGAAGGCAGAGGCTTTAACCCACTGAGCCACCCAGGCACCCCCAGATGCAAACATTCTTAATAAAATGCTAGCAAGCTGAGTTCAACAGCACATTGAAAGGACCAGACATGATCAAGTGAGATTTATCCCATTTATTCCTGGTCCTATCCCTAGGAACATATGTAAATCAACAAGTGTGATATACCACCCTAACAGAATGAAATCTATAAATCATATAATCATCTCAAAAGATGCAGAAAAAGCATTAGATAAAGTTCAAAAATCCATTCACGATAAAAAAAAAACTCTAAAGAAGTTGAGTATAGAAAAATGTTCCTAAACATAATGTAGGCCATATATAAGAAGCCCAGAGATAGCACACAGAATGGTGAAAGGTGAAAGCTTTTCCCCTAAGATAAAACAAACAAACAAACAAACAAACAAAGGAAAAAACAGTATGATCATTCTCACCTCTTTTATTCAACATATTGCTACAAGTCCTAGCCAGACCAACTGGATAAAAAACAACAAAACAAAGCAAAACAAAAACATCCAAACCTTAAAAAAAGAAAGAAAATTACCGTTTGTGGTTGACATGATCTTATATATAGAAAATCCTAAAAATTGCATACACACAAACTATTAAAACTATTTAATAAATTCAGTAAAATTACAGAATACAAACTTGACATACCAAAATCAGTTGCATTGCTATACACTAATGACAAACTATCTGAAAAGCAAAACAAAACAAAAAAATTCCATTTACAATTGCATTAAAAAGTAAAAAAAAAAAAAAAAGTAAAAAAAAATAGTACGGAGGTTCCTCAAAAAAGTTAAAAATAGGAATGTACCCTACAAAATAATAATAATTTATTTTTCTACCTCTCAATGTTCATAAATATTATTAGATACAGGGTCCCAGATGGAAAGAACTTGCTTCCTGTATGATGCTGTAAGTAAATTAATCATCTCCGAAGTTCACCTATATTCAGCCTTCTTATGAGAAAAATAAATCCTCTCTTTTTTATTTTTATGGTACTTTTACTTGAGGCCTCTGTTGCTTGCCATTGTCATTCTTACTGACAATGGCATAATGCTTGAAGAGAGATTTTGGTAATTTCATTTTTTTTTAAGATATTTTATTTATTTATTTGACAGATAGAGATCACAAATAGGCAGAGAGGCAGGCAGAGAGAGAGAGAGGAGGAAACAGGCTTCTCGCTGATCAGAGAGCCCAATGCAGGGCTTGATCCCAGGACCCTGGTCAATGACCTGAGCCAAAGGCAGAGGCTTTAACCCACTGAGCCACCCAGGTGCCCCAGATTTTTGTAATCTCTAAGTATTGTTTTTTTTTTCTCTTTTTGCATTAGAAAGCTATAATTATAAAAAAGATAAACTAAGATCTTTGGATAATATACTTTCATATAACTACAGTCCTACTATACTTAATTGTTTTCCAAGGAAGAGAGACAATTAAATATGGGCTTAGATAATAACAGGCGCCTTAAGATTCCTAAAAGAAATGAGATGTAAGGGCCTCGGACAATGCTTCTCCCGTTGATTTTCTTCTAATTCTGAGTTGTTGGGAAGTCTGGGGGTGAGTGGTAGCAATGAAATATTTTCTCCTTTGACTTGCTAATACAAAATAAAGATGGATGATTTAGCTGGTGATCACTGGTTTAGCAATTGTGCCGTAATCACTGCACCAAAACAAAAATAATGGTGATTTCTACAAACACCTATGTATAGGGCTTCCCATGTGCAAGACTCTGTTCTAATTACACACTGCATGTTATTCATTCATTGAATCCTCATATAATCCTGTGAGACAGGTACCCCTTCCACCCACCCCCTATAACTACAGCTGATGAACAAAGGCAGAGGGGAAAGATTACCTGAGGTCACCCAGCCAGTATGTAGCCAAGGTCAGATTCGAACTTGAGCAAATGGCTGTAGTTGTACATGCAACACTGCACATGGCTTCTAATGAAATACTGAATTTAATGAGAGTAAGAATGCACAGAGGGTGTTTGCCAAGTTAGGTTTCCTTTAACTTTGACAGTTTGTCCATCACGAGGTAAAGGACTAAAATTAATTCATTTCCTTTACGGGTAATACTGTTGAATATTTTAGGACAGCAACCTCTCGTTTTATATTAATTTTTAGAAAAAATTCAAATAGGATGGTACTTCTATTGAATTCAGATTCAGAGGATCTAAGAACTGAGGCAGATCTTATTCCCTCTCAAATGGTTAAGTCTAGGCGTAATATTCTTGGTTCATGGGAGTTCTGACTAAAACACTCTAATTTTAGGGACAGTCTTTCTATGTCCTTCTACAATGTTGTTCTCAAGGAGGCATTTAGTGCATTTAAACTAATATATGATTTATTGACCTAATGATGGTAGTTTAGTATTTCCCCCTTTTCTGAGAGATTCTAATTGTTTGTAATACTCTCAGTAACATTTATATTAGTTCTTGTGAATATGTAACTTGCTGGACAGACTAGCCCACGGTAGCCTCCACTTTGGTCAGACAGAATATAAGAGCCATAGCATGTGAGTTGGTAGTTAGTAGAGACTTTTTCTCATATAGATAACGTAGTCTGTACTGTTCCATTCTACCCCAGTTCTACATATTTTCAAATGTTTGGAGTCTTCAGACAATGATTAACTTTGGATTTGTATTTCCCTGATGCCGAGTGATATGGAGCACTTTTTCATGTGTCTCTTAATCTCACAAAACAAACTGAGGGTTGCCGGGGGGAGGGGGTTGGGGAGAAGGGGGGGGGATTATGGACATTGGGGAGGGTATGTGATTTGGTGAGTGCTGTGAAGTGTGTAAACCTGGTGAATCACAGACCTGTACCCCTGGGGATAAAAATATATGTTTATAAAAAATAAAAAATTAAAAAAAAAAAAAAAAAAAAAGAAATGTGGTCAGAGGTTCCCAAAACTCTAACCCTGTTTCCCCCAGGGGCAATGGTTCAGTAGTCATTAATTGAGTCTTTGCAGCAACTATACAAAGTGTAACTGCTGAGAACAGTGGGTATTTACTTAAATTTAGCAGACAACATATATTTCATTTACAAGCACCCTTGTCTGACTGCCAACTTAGACGTTGTCCAGGGCCCTCCCTGGACATCTCATATTGCCCTTTATCTATGGCCCCCTTTCTTTGATCGTCTTTAGAAGAAAACTTTTATGTGACCAAATCCAGTGTTCAATTCTCAGTCCACATCTTACTAGACCCTCAGCTGCATTTACGAAGTTTACTACTCTACTTAGAATTGTGATTTAACTTCTAGAAAGCACATTTCTGGTTTTCTTTGTGCATTACTGGCTCTTCAATTCATGTTCTTTTGTTTTGTTTTGTTTTGCTTTCTCTGACTCCTCTTGGCCTCTAAGTATTAGGACCCCAGGACTTCATCCCCAAACCACTTCTCTGATTTCTCACTAGCTGCTTCTTGGGCACCACGGCATCAGATACCCTCTCTGTACTGATGGTTCCCTAATTTCTGTTACCCACATCAATGTATTCCCTGAGCTTGATAATCAAGTATTTCACTAGCGCCCTTAAACTGGGATGTTTAATATGCATTTCACACTTAATATGAACGTTAAATCTAATGACTTTCCACCTATTCACTGCAAACCCTCTTAAACTCTCAACTGAAATCCCATTTCAAGGGCTTCCTGCTTTAATCCACATGCACGTAGGAGCAGACCATCTCCCGCGCATGCGCGAGCCCTAAGTGATCTGGCCCCTGGTTGCCTCTTTGACCTCAATTTCTTATTTCAGTCTTGCTGGCATTCCTGGTGACCATTCATACCACAGGGCCTTTGTGTTTGGTGTTCCTCTACCCCTAGAGAGTCTTAATCTCATTCCCTCATTCTATTCAGATCTCTATTCAAACTTGAATATTTTAGAAACTTTCTCAGTAGTGATCTCTACAGTGGTTTCATTCTGTCCTACCGCTCCACCCTCTTACCCTGAATGACTTTTCTTCATAGCATTTACTGATGTGTTATTATGTGTTGCCCCAATTTTTTCCAACTAGGATATATACTCCTTGAAGTCAAGGACTTTACTGACATTAACAACATATCTCTAGTACCTAGAATGGTATCTCACACATAATGGATATTCAAATTCTTGAGGAATCAAGAAGCCAGGAAATTTTGAATAAATAATTTGAGTTAATGAATATGGAGTACTTTCTATAAAAATTATTTTAAGAGATATTTCTTTCAGTGGCTTTGTATTTATGAACCTCCTATATATACATTTGTATTATTATGGCCTTTGTACTTTTCACAGATTCCATTTATTTCAATTGAATATTTGTTTTCCATTTGATATACAGATTGCATAAGTTTTGGAAATTCCTGTAAGTTTAATTCTTCCTACATTCTTTTAGCCCGATCCCAGATAGTTTGGAAACTGTTCTTGCTTTTTTAACCACACAAGATGTTCTAGATCTATCCTGATGTTGCTAGCTACAAACCTAGAATCCACTATTCTTCAAGAATGCTAATTTCTTTCAGAGAGTGGTTCTTAAACATGTCTGTGTATTAAAATCAGGTGAGGAGCTTTTAAAACTCCCAGTGCTCAGGCTGCACCCAGACCTATCAAATTAGAATCTTGGTGTTAGGGGGACGCCTGGGTGGCTCAGTTGGTTAAGCAGCTGCCTTCGGCTCAGGTCATGATCCCAGCGTCCTGGGGTCGAGTCCCACATCGGGCTCCTTGCTCAGCAGGGAGCCTGCTTCTCCCTCTGCCTCTGCCTGCCATTCTGTCTGCCTGTGTTCGCTCTCTCCCCCTCTCTCTCTCTGATAGATAAATAAAATCTTAAAAAAAAAAAAAAATAGAATCTTGGTGTTAGGATCCAGGTATCAGTACTTTTTTTGGAGGGGTAACCAAAATTGAAAACAAATCAGGAAACCAAATAGCTTTTCATATGAGTATTAATTAAAAATAGATGATGCAAGGAGCTCCTTCTGTTACATAAGAGAACAAGAAACCAACCAACCAACCAACCAACTTTTTTGTTTAAAAAACTGCAAGTTGAACTCATGTTCATGTTTTTAATATAACTTATTCAACTAAGTTCTTTCTTATCTTGTTGTGATAGAAAACTTAAAATTTATGGGCACTTCCAAAAGTCCCAGCTTTTCTTATCTGACATATGTGATACCGTGCTTTATATTGTCAGACCAAATTATGTCTGTATGTTACAATATTATTTAAAATATTGAAAGCCTTCCATTTTCTTAAACACAATTGTATCTTATCTGGGCATATTGAAAATAGAGCCACAATTTTACCATTCCATTTAGGGCTTAAGAACAAATAGTATATGCTATAATTAGACAAGGTTATTTAGGCAAAATATACATGAGGATTACTACATGGTATACAAGGCCTTATTAGATTCTTAACCTAATGTCTTAGAAATAGTTTGACAGTCTAAAGACCCTAATGTCGCTGTTTTCACTCACTATAATACACTTTAAGAATGAAAAGAAAAGTAAAATCACAGCTAACATGTTGGGAATTTTAAATAGCTCTGAAGACACCAATGAGCCCATCTCCTGCTACTGAAACATTTGTGCCAGACAAAACAGACCCATAGTTCTGATGTATTTGCCCACTTCTGTATCCCATATTTTTTTATAATTTATCTTTTCATTATCTTTTTATGACCAGATTATTAGATCCATTAAAGTCCATGAGATGCTAATTATGCACACCAACGTTGAATTTGTACTTAACAATATTTAGACTGATGCATTCTTAGCAACAATGGCTAAGAGAAGGATTTAAGGCCAGTGATTTATATAGAAACTATAATCATTGAAGGTTAGTTGAAAGGCAACTAGTCCAGATATTTGTCAAACTTTTCTGATTACTGACACTTTTGATCATCATGGGGCATTTATGGACTCTGCCTATAGGAAAATTAATAATGCAGGGATGACCACAGACACATTTTCATACTACTCTTGCAGGTTTAGCCATGGACTTCTCCAAAGCCCATCTTATAGATTAAAAAACTGAAATCCACGAAGGGACAGTAACTTTACCAAGAACTCAAGAATCATTATTCCAGCGGTCCACTTATTATTATGGCTACATAGGAGTTTCTCATGAATATCGCACGAATATCATGTTTTTTCTTCTTTATCCACATGTTGAGCTCCTGTTTGCCCCTGAAATGCCAGATTCTTTTCAATTTAAAATGAAAAGATGGGTCGGGCAGAGAATAATGATTTGAACACAGTAAAACAGAAGAAGTGAGAGACCGGCCCTCTGCATTCAGATTTATTACAGCACATCTATTTTGTTTTGTTTTTAAATTTCCCCACATGTTGTTACTTCTCCAAGGGATTCCATTTGGGGCCAGACAAAGCTGACAGCCAGAAAGGGAGAAACAGGCAGGTCCCCTCTCCCGGCACTCTATGCAACGACCCATTCGGTTGCAAAGCTCTTTCTGATCTATCTCTTGGAGAATATATTGATATGGTCTGCAATCTACCACTTCAATCAGATTCTCACTTGTGGGAGATGAAGAGGGAAAAGCCATTGAACATCCTTATCTGGAAACTCCCAGGACAAGGCAGCTCGTACCCTCACTGATAGGGGAGTCTGCTCATATTTGCACTCGAGAGATCAGCAGCCAGATGAAATGACCATAAGGGGAAGAATAGTGTCGTAAGTATTAGAACACTTATGACGGTCTCAAGATGGGGAAAATCAAGTCCGAAACCTAGGCTTATCCATTTCTCCCTCTATCACTTCCTATAATGCAGGTCCTACTAATGATGTCGCCAGACCTTAGAAACTCAAAAATAGATCCTTACCTTTTTCTCAGAGTGCAGTGAGGTTAATGAACACAGAATCATTTCTAGTTCATCACATTTACTATGGATGATATTCTTAAAAACACTTTAATAATCATCCTTTTCGATGCAGAAGAATATTTATCTGAGGAACACTACCCATTAATGGGACAGAAGTCAAATCTCACAGTTGCAGATGTCACGTATTTATTTCGGTAACATTGCCACGGCAGACTTTAATTTCCTGCAAAGAGGAACTATGCTATGCCACGTTAGTCCCAGTGAGACTGTGTGGCCCTCTAGGAAGAAAGCTGCTATGGCTGAATTGGGCCCCTCTCCATTCATAACTGAAATCCCAACACCCAGTATTCAGAACAAGACCCTACTTGGAGACAGGCACATTAGAGAAGTAAGTAAGTTAAAATGAGCCCATGAGGATGAGCGTACCACACCAATAGCAGTTATAATTATAATTATAATAAGAGGAAATTATATGTATTATATATAATATATAATATATATAAATATATATATTATATATATATAGTCATTATAATAAGAGGAAATTCGGACACAGACAGGGACAGAGAGAAGGCATGTGAAGTTACAAAGAGAAGATGGCCGTCTGGGAGCCAAGGGGAAAGTCCTGGGACAGCCCGTTCCCTCAGAGCCTCAGAAGGAATCTACCCTCCCAAGAACTTGATCTTCAAATTCCAGCTTCTGGGATTGTGAGAAAATAAATTTCTGTTGCTTTATCCACTCGGTCTGTGATGGTTTATTAGCGCAGCCCTAAGAAACTAACAACATGACTTAAATTTATATTCAACGAGACTCATAAAGTATAGCCTGAGATTGGGAGACGGCGGTGACTCTCCTCTACAAACAAGGCCATTCTATTCAGTATTTCCAACTTGTTCTCTCATGGGGGAGGCAGTTTAATATGACTGTTGGTAGGCATGCATAAACAAGCTTGAAAAAACAGAGAGAACCAAGTCTCGAAGACCTTAATGTTTAATGACACTGTTTTTCCTTATCAACCAAAATGAAAGACAGGAATGAAAAAGCAATCAGCCATTTCTTGTCAATGAAGATGATGGTTCAAATAGCAGAGAGCTGAAATTTAAACAAGATTTGTCCTGTTATCGACTTTCAAGATGTATCTTTG
Organism: Mustela nigripes; assembly: GCF_022355385.1. NCBI lineage: Eukaryota > Metazoa > Chordata > Mammalia > Carnivora > Mustelidae > Mustela > Mustela nigripes. The sequence continues at coordinate 12,155,940 of NC_081574.1, read as the reverse complement.
GCGTGTTCTATACCGTAAGCAATGAATCAAAAAGAGAACACCGAAAAGATAATTCAGATTTTCCAATAAATGGGAATTCTCCAAATGTGTATTTGTGTACATTTGTATAATGTATATATTATTTGCTTGTGTTGGTTCACTTGTTCAGTAAACTTTTAGAACATGCTGACCCCCCCCTAGTTTATTTTCTCTTTGAAGATTTTATTTATTTATTTGACACAGAGAGAGAGATCACAAGTAGGCAGAGAGGCAGGCAGAGAGAGAGGGGGAAGCAGGCTCCCTGCTGAGCAGAGAGCCCATTGTGGGGCTCAGTCCCAGGACCCTGAGACCACGACCCCAGGCGAAGGCAGAGGCTTAACCCACTGAGCCACCCAGGCGCCCCGCCCCTCCCTAGTTTTATGTGAAACTTCTCCCTTATAGCTTTCATTGCAGACTGCACTTTTTCATACAGTTCTTATAAAAACCTGAATAAAATTCTTATGGCGATGTTAATTTATGGAATGACAACTCGCCCTCCACCCATCCACCCCACATGCAGTTGGGACAGAGATGGGGTCGCTCTTTTATCATTAAAATCCCATCGCCTAGTGTGGCACATTGCAGAAACACATAGAAAAAAATTAGATCAGTTTCTATGTACATATTATAGGGAGGGAAAGTTTTATTTATTTATTTTTAAGATTTTATTTATTTATTTGACAGAGAGAGATCACAAGTAGGCAGAGAGGCAGGCAGAGAGAGATAGAGAGAGGAGGAAGCAGGCTCCCTGCTGAGCAGAGAGCCCGATTGCAGGGCTCGATCCCAGGACCCTGAGATCATGACCCGAGCCAAAGGCAGTGGCTTAACCCACTGAGCCACCCAGGTCCCCAGGGAGGGAAAGTTTTAATAAATAACTTCCAAAGTGGGGGAATTCTTCTATGATTATAAATTATTATTTCTTTTTCAGCTTGTACGTTTACATGTCTACCAGAAGGGGAAAAAAAAAGATTTTTATCTCAACGACATTTGATCTCAACGAGATCGGCTGAGGGCTACAGTGAGGAGGGAAGGAAAGAAGAGAGAGCACCTACTTGTGAGAAAGAAAATGGATTCACATGAGAATGACCACTTTTCCCTTTCGCCACACTGCTACAGAGAATTTCTTTTTTTTTTTTTTCTCTTAATCTGCTCATCTCTGCCACTGCCTTTTTTTTTTTTTTAAGATTTTTATTTATTTATTTGACAAGGAGAGCGAGCGAGAGAAAGTGTGAGCAGGGGAGAAGAGAAAGAGGAGAGGGAGAAACAGAGCCCCTGCCAAGTAGGGACCCCAATGTGGGACTTGATCCCAGGACCCTAGGACCCTGGGATCATGACCTGAGCTGAAGGCAGATGCTTAACGGACTCTCCAAGGCCAGATGTAATTCTTGGGCTGTGCGTGGCAGGATGGGGAGGAAGAGAAAAGGCAGACCGGAGCCTGGGGCTAAGGAAGGCTTGCCTCTTGGACCAGAGGTGACTAAGGAGAGTGAGGGGGAGAGTAGTGAATGGCGAGAACATAAAAGGAGTTGCTAAGGCGGGGGGGGGGGGGGGGGGGGGGGTGATGTGACAACGTTGTAGCCTCAAGCAATAAAAGGCAAGGATCTGAATTATTTTGATGTTCTTGTCATAGTTGCATTAAGTTCTCTATAGAGCTGCATGACCACAATCATTTACGTTCTTGCAGACGCTGGTACACGGCCAGACCGAGGAGAGCGGCTTCCTACCCATGTGGGTACGCTGTCATGTTTCCCACCCAAGCAATCACTGGACCGCTGGGGCATTTTTCAACGGTGAAATGCAATTTAATAAAGTTGAAGAAAAATTATACTGTTTTTCTTTATACTTATGCAAGGAAAGGGGAGGGGAAAACAAAACCAAACAAAAACTCCCCAAAGAACGTCTGTCCATTAAAGAGGAAGGAAGAGAAGTCCTGGATGCCGCGAGGAAAAGGAAAATTAGCTTAGCTCGGCAGACAGACATTGCTCCCACCTGCTCTGCACAGGAAACGTGCAGCTCGCCAACTCAGCTGTTAGAAGGATGAAACAACCCCACGAGAGCCTGTGCACTTTCGCTCTGCTGCAGAGAGCAGGAAACAGGGTGTTCCTGGATAGGGTTTCTGAGACCAGGCTGGGGCCGGGGGCGGTGCGGGGTGGGGGGGGGGGGGGGGGGGGGGGGGGGGGGGGGGGGGGGGGTGACAGTGGGGAGAGGGGGAAAAATGTTCTCATGCATCAACATCACACCTCGTTAAGGACAAAATCTATCATCCCGTCCCTAGGTCTTTTACTATTTCCCCTCTCCTATCTGCATGCATCCGTTTATGTTAAAATTAAGAAACCTGACTTCATGGATATTAGAAATAAAGTTTTATCCTGTACAAAAGCAAGCCTGAGGGTAAATTATTCAAATCCCCGAGCACTTAGCCGAGAACAGAAGGCTCTCTAAGGGGAGACATGCAGAGGCTAGGATATGCACTGACTCCCACATCTCAAATCAAGGGAGACCCGGCTGGTATCCGGTGTGTCAACTTCGAATGTGTGAAAGTGGAAGTGCTTGGGGGCGGCGGCTTCCAGTGACTAAGTGCGCAGACTCTGGTTTGAATACAGCTCTGGTGCTCACCCTGGGAACCTAGTCAAGATACCAGAGCCCTCCGCACCTTCCTGTCCTTGTGATAATAATACCGCCTACCTCATGTAGTGTTGCAAGGCTGAACTTACTATGGGGAGAATAATTGGACTATACTTAGCTTTTAATAAGGGCCAGCTCTTTTTTTTTTTTTTTTTTTTTTCATATTGGCTAGGAAGAGTTCACACTTATAGAGAGTGTTAGTTTCATCAGATGCTAAATGCTCCAAAGTAAGCAATGGCTAAAAACCAAGATAAAGATGAATGATATTAGAAGTTATTGTAAGAAAAAATGTGAGCCCACGATGAAACTGAGATTCATAAAAATAGAATACTACACCTGCTTAGGCAATGGGGACTCTAATTCATTTTAGCAGTGAGTGTAAGGTGTTTTTATGAGTTTTGCTCTGCATTATTGGTTGGCTTTTTTGAATAGGCTTTGTGAAAACACTTCCTCAGAATCAAATTATTTGGAAAATAGATTTTATATAAGAAAATAACTTTTTAAAGATAATCTGTACATATCTGATCAAATCACTTTTTTTATTCTACCAAAATATGATTTTTTCCCCCTTTCTACTGAGTATCACAGTTTTATTTGACAAGCCTATTATCCACTGAGAAAATGTTGGGAAGTTGGGCACGATAACAGGTCTCCCTTTACTTTTCCTTCTAACAGCAACAACACAATCCGATGTTAATTCACCTTCTCTTAGGAATCCTCTTTGTAGTGAGCGCCAGGGTTAGGATTGAGTGCTTCAACTTTATTTATGTATTTAACATCAGAGAAGGTGGTCGGTCTTGCCTGTTAGACCTGATGTGGAATCTCAATGGCTAAAGGCGAGGAAAACCAAAGACAAATGACAGGGAGGAAGAGCCTGTGAAAACTTTGGCCAGAGTGGGGGTGCCTGGCTCCTACCACGCCTCTCTCTTCTACTTGCCCGCATAGCTTCAATCAAGGGCTTGATTGAGGGTAACACCAGACAGTGGGGAGAGACGTGCTGTACTATTTACTTGCTTCATTATGTGTCTGGCAACATTTACTGCATAAATTCAGAGTATGATGCCCACATACGTTCTGTACTGAGGACCACTGACCTGGCTGACAGCAGAGGACTACGCTACTTCCCGGAAGGGGCTGAGTGGCTGGAGAGCCTGGAGCTGTCCAGTGGCAAACCCACCAGCACATTTACAAGGGACTGATAGTACTTTCAGTCACTTTGGAGGAGTTAAAAATCCGGAAGCCCTGATAAGAAAAGTTTGTTCCATTGTGCTTAAGTGTAAACCATTATGAAAGAGAGCTGGAAATCTGCATTGATTTAAATAAATCCTTAGGTTCCAAATTATGTGCAGCAGCTCGGACTTAATGAAATATTTATTCAAAATCAACAAACTGCCCTCCAGGAGTCTTTCACTCTAAAGGCAAACATTTTATTTAGTGCACTTGATTCTCACCTATGGCATTCTTGCAGCAGGTCTAACATTAGGGAAACTGATTTATTTCAGATCAGGCCATTTAAATACATTGTAACCTTGCCGTCCAGGTAAAAGCGCTTGCCCTTGGCTATTACTTAGCCTGACCACAGGGCTTTCTGGAAACAGCAAAAGCTTTATAAGTGTCAGCTCATGGCTAAATCAATGTTTATGCATGATGTACCTCTGCATAGCAAACACTTGCTGCCTGCAAGCTAAACAATGTTTTTATCTGTTTGCCTATTTCTGGTTCTTCAACCACTGCATGGAGTGTTGCAAATCGCATTTAGTAACAATTATCTGCTGGTAGTTCATGAAAAGGAAAGTGGTGTGATTAATGAAAAGTGACACACACCGATTACTTTGTCATGCCAGTCTCCTTGGCGAGAGAGTGCCTCTGCTGAACCCAAGTCTGGCCCCCTTTACCTTTCACAAGGTCAAGGGGAATGCTAAGCGCCTGGCAGATTAGCTCCTACAATATGCTGCCTCCCTTAATGAACTGCAGGTAGCCAATTAAATAGAATGACACTGCCTTCACCTCAGCACCCAAGGTGGGATTAAACACAAAAGATGATATGTTTTCTGTTGAAATGTGTAAAGTATAAAACTTGGAAATTTGACAAGCCATTATTCCCTGTTCCACAAAATAAAGGAAGAACATGTGCAATATTAAAGTTTGTCCACAGTGCTCGGGTGATCCACTCCATGTTCTCCTAATTCAGATAAAAAATGCTACCCCATTCCATGCCACAAATGGGAAGCACCGATTTCATCCTTTTTCACTCTTGTGTGGCTCTGCAGACCGACAAACTGACAAAACGATAGTGACTCCCACCAGCAAGTGAAATTTCCTTGCAAAAATATATTTCCTGTGACCAAAATGGTTCATCTTTTTCCTAGCACGGTTGTATAAAATGTAGAAAATGGAGCTGGGGGAGGTGATAACACTGGATGAGATTAAAAACTTCATCAAGATTTCTAGGCTTCTCCCAAGGACTCAGTTTCAGTTGGCAAACACACAAAAGCAAGCAAGTAGCAACGAAATGAGACACAAACTGATAGTACTGTATTAACTAAGAAACAATGCCAAAGTCAAAGCAAATGAGATCACATACAAAATATATTTTGTCTTCTCCCCTCATATCCCACTAGTTTTAACAGTGATTCTTTCTTTGCATCAATAATATTTACAGCTTCATTTAGAAGCAATTGATTCTTTTTAACTTGATTAAAATTGAGAAATAAATGTATTTCTGAGAAGCAAAAAATTACACATCTTTTTGTCACTAACTTCTACTAGGAATGCTTTCTTGCAGAAAAAAAAAAAAGTGATTCTGATAAAAAATAAAAATCAAACCTAGAAATGCTGACATTCACTTCAAGGAGGCAATTTTCATGAGCGTTTTATTTTCCCACATGCAATCCGCACAATGTAGCAACATTGTTCTACACTGTTCTATGCAGCCAATGCCTACTTTATTGGAAATCCTCACTGATTCTGAATGTGAATGACTCAACAGTCCCCCTGGAGGGTCACTTCTAAATTTTCCAGGAGTGTGCGTGCGTGTGTGTGTGTGTGTGTGTTGAAGTCCATAGAAAGATTAAAACAAAACAAAATAAGCATACCTCATTAAGATACTACACTCATTGTCAATGATCATTTTTGTTTAAAGAAAAAAAATCCTCTTCAGAAGACTTGATTGTTAATCCTCCCCTGAATTTAAGTACATATTAGTTAAGCAGCCATTCATTAATTGTGGAGGTTAAACTACTAGGCGCTAATTGTCTCATAGGGCATATCAAATTTTCTTTCTGCAATGACTCGACTTCAAATAGTTTCTATGAAGAGTTCCTTTATTATAAAAGGGAAACAAAAGTTTGTCTATGTGAGACGGCGGTGGGTGTAGCTCTCATTCACTCTTACAAAAGAAACTGCATAAGTAAATATACTTACAGAGCTTGGTCTAAATTCCTTTCTCAATTTAAAAGAAATCTTGTTTTGCATCTTTATTTATGTATTTCATGTATCATGAAAATAATCAGCTAATTATTTTCCATATGTTGTAAAATGATGTGTTAATAATTCGACTTCAGTATTTTCTTATCATACTTGCCCACAAGTCTGAATCTTGATGGATACTGGGACAGACTCACTAACTCACTCAGTCCCTCCTGTCGGCACACACTGATACTTGGAAGTTCTGCCTCAACAGTGTTCACTTTGTTCTCCTAACCAAAGGCAAATTTATTTTTCCATCACTTAATCTGCAGCAAAAGAGTTTTGCCCAAGCCCTGCATCTCAAACAAAATGAGTTAAATAAAAGTAATTTTCATTTAAATTCTTTAACTATGTTAGTATCATCAGTAAATTATATTCGAGGGAGCTTAAACCAAAAGATTTATGACCCTGAGGGCTTTTTTAAAGGAAGGTACAATTAATCGTGTATTACATAAATAATTGGAAATTGCTTTTCTTTTATGAGATCATTAAAATGTACAGATAACTTCTAGGACTGGAAAGCACCTTCAATATCATCTTGATTATATTGGAATGGAAACTGAGGTCCAAAGAAGTTGGGTGATTTGCCAAGATCTTACTGCCAGTTTTTGGCATATTTGAGATCAGAATCTTTATCTGCTAGTTTTTATTACTGGGTCATATTTTCTCTTTATTCCACACTGCTTTTCAGTACAGAATCTTGAAACAAAAAATATCATTCTATGGAGGCCATGGGGTTGCTGAATAAGATGGCTACAATTTTGGGGTACAGTTCCATATCCAGAGCATGCCAGAATAGGTTTTTCTAAAATACAGCCTCTCGGTATAAGACTTACAGGAAATTTATGTATAGGTAACTTCCTCGGCAACAAAATATGTAACTAGAAATATCTTTAAGCCCTGGACTAGACCATAGAGAGCATCAACTATTTCTAGAATCAGATTTCAACAGGCTTTTGCTATTTTTTTGGCCTTGGGCACCTTATTTACATCTTTGACCCCAATGTCCTTATTCATAAAGGAAGATGCATTAAGTTCTATCTTAAGGCCTTTATTGGCTTTTTTTTTTTTTTTTTTAAGATTTGGACACAGAATGTCTTGCATATTAAGCGTTCAGTAGTTGTTACTTCGCTCCTCTTTACTCTTAGAAATCAACACTAAAGGGAACATAATCTGCTGGGAAATTTGATTATTCTATACATCTCATTAAGTATGTTCAATAATATAAATGCAGTAAGATTTGCCCTCTGGTATAACATTATAGGACAAGGACAAGACGACAGTATAGTGATAGACTTCATGCATCTCATAGCTGTGAAGGAAAAGGTCCCAAACCTGGCTTCGGTCAGTCGGCTATGTCCTCACCCATAGACTTCCCTTGTAATGGTCAGTCCAGGCCAGAGTGAAGGACCAGGCCTACCCAGGGCCCACATCTCATTCTTTTTGAAGATGCTTGAAGTCATGATTCTGACTTCGAAAAAGTTCAGTTTAGCAGGTGACGGATAATTATTAGTGATCGAGGGATCCTAATTAGTGAGAGAGGAGAGCCAGGAATGTGATCCAAAATGAGACAAGTTGGTTGACACCCAAAAATTTGTAAGAGAAAGAAAAAAAGAAAAAAAAAGATTAAGTCTAGCTTCTGAAACAGGCACTGTCCCCTCGTTTCCTGGCACCCTGAGGATGGCGTGTTCACTCACCCCCTTCCCCGAGCCTTGGCAGAGTCAGAGTGCGGACGGTCAAAGAGCCCTGAGCGCTGGAGACAACGTTCCGAGTTCAGCCTCTGTCCCTGCATCTCGTTACCTGTCACCCTGGGGGGATCCAAGTTCTTGAGCCTCAGTCCCTTCCGCCATACAATGAAAGTCATAATAACTCAGGTTGGTTTCCCATTTGAGTGTGGTCCGGCATTAGGAACCAGGCTCTGTACTAGGCGTTAAAGCTGTAAAAACGTGTCAACCTTGGCCTTTAATTTGAAGCATCCACCTTGCCAAATTTTCCTTAGGAACACATGGAAAGAGACAAACAAAAGGGCTCCATGTGAGCTGCTGTGGTATACAACAACAGGCACATAAATCCATGGGGTTATCAGGAGCCCGCGTTTCAGGTTAATCTGGTTATTGACGAGATTAGAGGGCATTCGGGATATATTCTTCATGGGTGTGGTTTATTACGATGGCCTTTGGGAGACAACTTTTTTTTGTTCAGTACCTTGGGGAATATATGTCAGGTAGTAAGAGAAGTATTGATGAGGAAGAAAGGGATGGGTGGGCGAGGAAGCAGTGGAAAACAGCGTGGCCTTCTGCTGTGTGCTCTGACTCTACTAGGGACCTGCTCTACCAGTCCACGTTGCTATTGTAGGTGCTAAAAAACTAGGACGCTGTCAGCTAAAATGTCTCATTCTGTTAGTCCTTCATGTACATGGATACCTGTAAGGTAATTCCACCAGTCGTAGTTAGCCACGTGGCATTGTAGTGAAATGCCAGAATAGTAGTCCTAGAATATGTAGACACATGTCTAGCTTTAGGGAGTTCATTTACCCATGGCTTTCCAGTCAATTATTATTCCAAATAAAATGTCCGATAGAGTAAAGATATATTCAGACTTGCTCCTAAGTGCTGTTTTAACCCTCTACACTAAAACAACAAAACAAAACAAAACAAAAAACAAACAAAAACCTTCCTTCTAGAAAGTGCTTAGCTTGTAAAAAGAATACAATTGGTATCACTGACTTCTCGCTGGCACAAATTGTCCATTCTCTTGATCAAGCTGGCAACTGACTGTGGCCAAGTCTCCATTACAGGGTAGATAAGTAGTTCTCAAAAAAAAAAAAAAAATTTTTTTTTTTTTTAATCTACAAAATGACCTACTCTGCTTACTGAAGTGCTTTCTTAACATAAAAGGATTTTTGCCTATTCTGCCTCAGAATCTAGAACTCTTTCAAATGAAAACAATTATCCACCTGTCCTGATAGGAAAGAGCAAATGCATAAGGAAGCTTCACCTTCAGCATCAGCACAGGAACTAAACCATCCACTCTGAACATAAAGTAGGGAGTGGGAGGGGCTATGTCAGTGGGAGGAAAGAAAGCAAAGTTAAGTAATCAACTAAAATCTCAGGATTTCATTATTTTGCTTGCTCTTCTGTGAAATCCCAAAATATTACAAATACTTTGTTTAAATATACAGTAACTAATAAAACCACATTTGAATGCTACATTTAATTGATTTGGGGATTACTTGGGTTTTGAATTGTTCACCTCACTGCTCCCCTCCCTTGGGTCTGTTGCCCAAGAGTTGAATCTAATTGCTAAATCATCTTCAGATAACTTCTGGGTTATAAGACGATGTTAGAGTCTGAGGAGCTGAGAGCCCTCCTTTAGCTATATATTTTTCCCTGACATTTTTGGAAATCAGATGATTCAATTATTACACTATCAACTAAAACAATAATTTATTAGAAAAATTGCTTATCTGGGAAATTTCATGTCTTGGGATGTTGAAAATAACTAGTTAATTACAATGAATAGAATAATAAGAAATGATCACTTTATCATATTTTATATTTTCCATGTTTTATGAAGTGAGCAAAGTGCTTACAATAGAATCAACATCAGGTTAATGCACCAACATCTTTTGTTTTTTTTTTTTAAGATTTTATTTATTTATCTGACACAGAGAGAGAGAGATCACAAGTAGGCAGAGAGAGAGAGAGAGAGGGAAGTAGGCTCCCCGCTGAGCAGAGAGCCCGATGCAGGGCTCGATCCCAGGAACCTGAGATCATGACCTGAGCCGAAGGCAGCGGCTTAACCCACTGAGCCACCCAGGCACCCAATGCACCAACATCTTAATGATGTGCTGGGTTCAAGAATGTAGAGAGCATAATACTGACTTTGCAGCAGTTTGGTTCTGAATTCAAGGTGACAGGCACTTGGAATAATAATAAAGGTGAAGATAAGCTTCTTTCTTCTAGAACGGCCAACTCTCAAATCACAAAAACAGCCAGTGACAAACATTTTGTTTTCTCTAAATAGATACAAGAACTGAGTAAGAGAGAATGCTGGGTTGGACAAATTGGTTGTCGGCAAAGCAAAGCCGGGTCTATTCCATTGCCAAGGTCCTTTTCCCCCTTTGGTTGGGTTCCATAAGCGTCTCTACTACACCCTAAATGTACCTTTACTTCGACACTGCATCTTGATGATTGATTTGCCTGTGGATGTCTCCAACTAGTCTGTGAGCTCCTTGAAAGTAAGGATTCCATCTTATCTCACCTCTTTCTGCTTAGATCTGGCACACGAGTGGGTACCCAGTAAATGAATGCGTTGCTATAGTTATGCACTAAACTTGAATAAAATTTTTAAAACTTTAATTGATAAGTGTATTCATTATTTTATAGGGACAGCTTCAGTCGGTAGCCTACTTGAAACAAAATCTCTGTTTATTCTGATCCAGGCTACGCGCTCATGTGGGCATGAGAGAGAGAGAGCGCGCGCACGTGCTTGTGCGCATAGGCCAGCAACTTATTTTTTCTTTCTCTTCCCCCTAATAACAGCAGCTGATCTCTACTGAGATCTTCCCACATTTTAGGTGCTGTTCTAGGGGTTTGGCACAATAGCATAATCACATGTAATACTCTAAATAATCTTTTCAGATAGGTATATTATTATCTCCTTTTTAGATAAAGACATGAAAGCTTAGAAGGATTATGTAATTGATGCAAGATGCCTAGGCATTCTGACCATAGACACTGTGCTTTTAATTACGATACTTGAATTAATCTAGAATGTCATCACATTCCAAAAATAGGATAAAAATAAATAAAACAACACTGTCCAGGTAGGTTTGCTTAAGAGGACCTCATCAGCCAATAGGATTTCCACTGGTGCCTGTTACGTGTGAAAAATTCTCATTTTATTCCATGCGGGGGGAAGCAAATTTAAGTCCGTCTGCCTAAAGATAGGATTTCCAGGGGAGCCCCGCTGATGCTGAACTAGGCACCACAGCGAGCTCTCAGAGGGAGTGCAGAGTAATTCTGCCTAGACTCCCACTATGGAGCTATACTCTAGCTCCCAAACTCTCAGCTCCTGGAGCTAAAAAAATGAGGACTCCTGAAGATTCCTTTTCTTTCCCTGAGAACAAAAGTAATTCAGCTCTCTGCTTTTTTTTTTTTTTTTCCCCAAAGTCAAAGTCAGGAAACCACTTAACTGTACTCTTCTTAGTTGGCTACACGTTTCAGTCCTGTATGACGGGACCATATCGGGCGCTCTGGGCCATCTCCGCTGGGTGTCTAAGGAATGAAATGTCGGTGTTAATTAACACACAAAAGAAATAAAAATTACGGACGATGGCTCTGATTAGAAACACATAAACCTGACAGGTCACCTCTGAAGGCTTATGAAGTCTCTAAGATAAGTCACAGAAAAACGAATATTTTCGTTTTTAATCCAACAGACACAATCGTATACATTTGTCAACGGCTATTTCAAACGGCATGTTCGCTCTTAACTGCCGTGTCCTTGACACATCACATTCAGTTGACATAGTTATAAAGGTAGGATGCTACATGACACCAAACGTAAGAACGTGTTTTGTTTTTTGTTTTTTGTTTTTTGATTGGAAGGATCTGGTGCTTCTGACCTTCTAAGCAGCACAGCAGGTCTGGGGTGGGGACCTGGATATGCACACCCTTCCACTACTCTCTCTGCTAACGTTTGGCCTGGCCCTGAGAAGGATTCCCTAATTACCCAGAGCTCTTCTTCACAGTGTCTCTTCAAGCACTGAATTCCTGGAGTAGTTGCCACCTGCACCCCTCCCCAACTTCTAGTGCAAAAGCAGCTCTCTTGGGACACTGATCTCAGCCAGCTGACGGGAGGCTAAATCTTACCCAGGGGACTTAATAATATTAGTAAGTGAAAAGAAAAAAAAAAGAGGTAAGTTACTGATAGTAGCATTTCAGCGGCAGCAAAGCCCCCTTCATGCCCCTCATATCCGGCAGTGTATGCTTGCCAACTCACTCCAGCTGTGGATCCTAACCTAATACCTTTGGTATTACTGTAACAGTTTGCTGTTAATATCTTCCATGTCAATTAACTGTGGTAACGTACACAAGGACGCCCGTTTTTGCAATGGTTATAATACGAAATTAACGCATGGATTACGCCATCGGAGCAAAATCCATATATGATGGTCTTCTTCGGTGAATGGGGTCTGTGATGAACCTTTTGTTTTTAGGTGAAATGTCCATTTACATGCACCTTAGCAGAATTTTGATCTGGTAAATCACCTTGAACATTAGACTACAACCTAAAACCTTAAAACAAGACACAGTGTGGTGTTCCACAATGACCGCAAAGCAACTGACATCTTACAGACTTTGAAATGATAGAGTGTAAGACAACACAGCAGAAATTAATTGTGTATGCCAAACACTTACTCAACAGTGACTCTTCTGCAGAATGCCTGAATATCTTTACTTGAGCAAAAATTTGCCAAGTTGATTATAAATGTGATATCTCACCTCTTAATACATTTTGCCATTTGCACATAATGGTTCCAAGGGAACTTGTAAACCACAGTAAATCATAAAATTCATTTTGCTTTGCATCAATTCATTCATCCGTGCACCAACTAATCACCTCATTTCAAAATTCAATAAACCTAAATACCTGGATTTATGACGCTTTGTCAGAATTAACAAGGGAATACCAACAATGCGGAATTAGGAGTCTATTGCAACTTAAAGACAAGCACCTAGTTGAAAACAATTAAAAAGACTCAACAGCAATAATTATATCCACAGTGTTAGCAAATAAAATAAATTAAAACTGATTTAATTTCTGCTCTGGGAGATGGGGGAAACACAAAAAGCCTTAATTTAGTCGGTTAAGACACTGGAGTTGTTTGAAGCAAAACTCTGAAACGACTGAATTGGGTTTGCGGTATCCACAGTCCTTAACGGCAAATACAAGGCACACACAGGTGTGTGCTTATGGATGCATTGGTTGGTAACATTGTATAATGTCACGATAGCTCTGGAAACTTATTTTCTTTCTAAGAATTTCGCCAGTGAATATTTTATTGCAGGATTTATTTGCATAAACCCACTTGATGCACCATTACAATAGGAGAAGAGAAAACACCCACGCCCCGGAAAGAAGCCTACTTGGAGAAAAGTGCATTTTGACACACCCCCTTTAAAAGATGTCAGTCACCTTCTATAGGAAACACTAGCTTTTGATTTATGGTTCTGTTGGAGAAAAGTGTGTATAATGTTGTTGTGAAATGCATGGTCTTATGAGTGTGTGTGTGTGTGTGTGTGTGTATGTGGCGTGTGTATACATCCGTGCATATGGACAGGTACACACGCACACACAGAGCTCATATTCATTACCCCAAGTTGAGAAGACAGAAAGGAAAAGTATAATTGTTTGATTTTTAGTTCAAAAATAAAATCTGGAGCCATCAGATAAGCAGCTATTCTTATTCATTGTCTCAGTATATATTTAAATTAAAATAATTTCTCCACTAACAACAGTGGATGCTTTTGCCGCTCATTTTCAGTGTTTCCCTACTAAATTTTTTCTTGCCAGCCTGAAATGATATACAAAAGAAAAAAAAATAATGCACATGAAGATTCACGGAGCATTTAGTAAAGACAAAGCAAAAGGACAGGGTAGTCATACATTTTTCTTTAAAAAGGCTTAAAGCGGTATCTGATTGTTAGAGTCGCAAAAGGTCTATATGGTCCTCTTGCCCCTTTAATTAAAGTCTTAGGAGTAATCAGATGCAAATGACAAATGGCAAGAAGAGAACATACCACTGCTGAATAATTTTATCATTTATACCGATAACTGTCAATCCACGAAGGGCTATTTTTTATATGTCACCTAAATCATAAGAGCTGGTACCTTTTTCTGTGATTCATGTTAGCCCTGCTCTATGATTTACTGCTAAATTATTTCCCTTCTCTTTCAGGGAATTTTTTATCTCCTTTCTGTGATTAATCTCTCTGGTTTGAATGAGCAAAGCTTTTTAGATGAGTGAGTGTCACAATTTTGTGGAATATAAATTTTTTCAGTATGATTTTTTATACATATGTTTTTTTTAATGTGCTCAGAAAAGACAATTATTTATTTAAAGGCTTATATTTCCATTAAAAAAAATCCTTGTCTACCTCAGTTATGTATTCCAGGCTTTTCTTCCAGAAATAAATGGGCTTTGCTTTGACAAGACATGGTGACAATGGTTATTGGCAGTGATACCACACAATCACAGAGCTTTTTCACAAAGTTGATGGCCCCAGTTTGAGTGATTTAAGACCACAGAACATCTTGATGTCTGTTTTCCTTGTGTGAGAGGGTGTTAAATAGTGTGTGTGTGTGTGTGTGTGTGTGCACACTCACGTGTATGTGCTTTCCTGCTGGTTCTTAAATGCTAACAGGCCTGCCCTCTCTGTCAGTGAGTAACACTAAAGTCTCTGAATTTTAGTTTTTTAAACAGGGAAGCAGATGTTTTAAACTGCTTTAATGAGCTCCATCAACTAGACTTGGTTGCCATATTGGATGCTTGGGAATCACATTTTATTTTAGACTGACATGTCCAATATGTACATGGCGATCTTTCCGAAGGCAATTAACACTGCCTCCCTACCACCCACTTTCCACATATATTTGTTCTCCCTTCTTTTACTAAAAATTTTACCTCGACTTTTCACATGGATGTCCCTAATGCAAGCAGTCAACTTACCTTAGTGTTGTCATGGAATGTATACCACCAAGAAAAACCCATTTAGACAGCTTCTTCTTTTTTCCTTTTTCTTTTAGTCCAACAAACCTTCGACCGTGAAAGCTGCTTACGGATTATTGCATGACTTTTATGTACCTACTCTGAATTTGCCCTTTCTCCAGTAAAAGGTGAAGGAGGAATGCCCTCAGGCAGTCCATTTTTAGATACAGTAGAGGATGACCATGCTTCAGTTCTACCAAGAGCTAGATTATCCACCACTGAATAATCAGACTTTGATCAGTACTCCTCCTGCTTCCCCTCACCTTAATTTCCTAGAATCATAAATACTGTCAAGAGAATCCCGGACACAGGAAAAGCACCTAGGTATGGAATCTAGGCTCAATAAATGCTAATTCTCTTTCCTTTCTTGTATCTTTAGATCTGAAGACCAAAAAGGGAAATCATCTTTCCATATATGGCTTCTCAAAGTAGAATAAAAATTCTAGTTGGGTCACATAAGTTTGCCAGATTTCAATCAATCAGTCAATCAATCAATCAATCAAATATCAAATTTAGTTAGATAAAAGCAAGCACTTACAGCAAACAGATTTAAAAAAAAAACAGCTATGTGCTCGAATATTCAGATGACTTTTGCTCTATCTAAAGTAGTGGCATACAGGGGCGCCTGGGTGGCTCAGTGGGTTAAAGTCTCTGCCTTTGGCTCAGGTCATGATCCCAGAGTCCTGGGATCGAGCCCCGCATTGGGGGGGGGGGGTCTCTGTTCAGCAGGGAGCCTGCTTCTCTCTCTCTTTCTCTCTCTCTCTCTCTCTCTCTCTCTCTGCCTACTTGTGATCTCTGTCAAATAAAATAAATAAAATCTTAAAAAAAAAAATAAAGTAATGGCATATAATCCTGAAACTCTACTAAAAAAAATACTGGGAAGTGGAATTGTAAAACTAGGTGCTAGCCACCCATACACAGAATAATATATGTTCTGCATTGTTCATGTGCACACTCATTCATTCCTTCGCTCCTCAACACAGCCTTCCGGTCCATGCATCGGGCTATACATGCAGACTCAAAGATAAATAAAGCTTGTGTGTGCCAAGGAGAAGAAAGAGAAGGCGGCGAAGTGAATCGGAAAGAACGAATTTGATATATCCTCACTTCGAGGCCAAGTGTTAAGCTGGAGACTAAGGGTAACCAGGGTGAATGCAATCTTGTGAAAGGGAGAAGTGAATTGGAAACAGAAACGATAATCTGGTATTTTTCAGAAACTTTGTTGTCTTATATCATCTTGCTCGATGGTTGAAGATAGGCACTTAAACCCCGAGTGTTGTAGCTTTTTCTCTCTGTGCTACACTTACGGACATAGACACATACTCTGTCACAGCACTCTTTTTTTTTAAGGAAAAAAAAAAATGTTTCCCATTGTCCATTTTGCAACAGGAAATGTTGAAGTCAGATGCTCAGTGGACCACAGTGACATTTATGGGTCAAGCTGCACATTCAAATGCAAGTTGATTTTCACAGTAGGGGATGTGAGACACAATGACACCTACTTGCAAAACCCTGAGGGCCTGACTCTGAACAAGATCAAAAACAATTTTTTAACAACAGACACATGAATTGGTTTCTATCCAGAGAAAAACTTAACTTTGTTGAGCGCGAAGATGTGACTTGCACCCGAAGTACTGATTTTTCATTTTTCCCCTAGTTATTATCTATGCTAAAAAAAAATCATATTTCTTTTCTGAAATAAGGAGAATGAGATGGAAATTTTAAGGAAGGATTAGACTCCGGTGAAGAAACTTCCACAGTGAAGAAATTTACAATCATGTTCCACGGTGGGTTAATGAGTACCTTTAACTCTGGTTGTACAACTACGACAATTTTGCAACTATTGTATGAAGGTGATTACGCTGATGAGTGCAACGCGCCCATATCCTAGCAAACTGATACGTCAGACATTTCTGTGGAGTTCGTTCTCAGCTAGTGAAGAAAATAGACAATGATATTGCTGGGTTTTCCGCGTCTGAGTTAGTCTATGCTAGTCGCTCACGGCAGCTGATGCACAACAGTACAGAATAAACATTCAGTATATATTTGTAAGTATGATTGATTCTTTAGGAAAACGTTCCATGTTTCTGTCACCGATTGAAAGACTTTATTATTCAAAATACTACGAAGTGCTAACATAAATGAAATACAGGGGACCTGCCTTGGTGGGTCTCAGAGCAGCAGAATGTTAGAGGATAGCCTGAACAGCCTTCTCCGATCAGACATTAACACTAACTCAGGAATTATAGTAGCAGAAGGTCCCAACTCCATCCCATGGAGGTGATGGCTTCATGGGACTTTCTGACATGAAATAATTCAGGGTTGGGTATATGAACACTGCCCTGAGCAAGATGGGCACCCCGACTTTCACCTAGAACGGCAGAGTCTACAACGGCTCCCATAAACAAGCCACCCAAGCTCATGACCAATGTCTGGAAATGGGGGACTTTCTTGCAGCCTGGACAGATACCTAAAAAAAACAAGCCTTCAGGAGAACTCTGCAATTTTCTGTTGAATATATTTTGGAAAACAACCGAAGAGTCAGCTTTTCGTAAGAATGTGCAGCTGTGACGGGAAGAACAAAAGAGAACAACTACTTTAAGGGTCTAAAAAAGTTTGTGTGATCTTCATGGCGAAGCTAATTTCGATGAAATGGAAATCACTATATACCCCACAGATTAGTCATTAGAGTGTGGGATTAAATAGTTTCATTACAATGCAAAAAAGGAACAAAATAACCACTAAATAATAGTCATTTTCAGTAACAGCTAGCCTAATGTCTTTCTACTAACACATGTAATGGTCAGCCTTATTTAAATTGGTATTCTTCCATTATATGGCTATTAAATGGTTTAATAAAATTTTATTTTGAAGGTCTGTAAAACCACTAATTTGGCAATAGAGGGCATATTTCTAAAATTCATTCTATATGTAAATGCTATACTTCTCTCGTTCTCTCTCTCTTTTTAATTTATTTTTTAAATTTTTTTCTTCTTTTTTAAATTTTTAATTTATTTATTTTTATTTATTTTTTATTTTTTATAAACATATAATGTATTTTTATCCCCAGGAGTACAGGTCTGTGAATTGCCAGGTTTACACACTTCACAGCACTCACCCTAGCACATACCCTTCCCAATGTCCATAACCCCACCCCCCTTCTCCCAAACCCCCTCTCTCCAGCAACCCTCAGTTTGTTTTGTGAGATTAAGAGTCACTTATGGTTTGTCTCCTTCCGGATCCCATCTTGTTTCATTTATTAATAAGAAGACCCAGAGTAGCAGCTTATAAGCATTTAGTGAAGCAGAGATCAATTTTTTATAGAAAACAATTATTCATTTAGTGAATGGAACAATGTAAAAAGAAAAAAAAATGAAGTTCAAAAGAGGAAGAATAAAGAAATATAGTTTGTTCTACATGGGGAAACATTTTCAGAACAGTGTCTTCTGGGCTATACTCGATCAGAATATAGAAACAAGCATCTACATTTTAATTTAAAAAAGTTACAGTGGTTATTTTAAAAAGGAGCTTACTGAATGGTTTCCCTAAAAGATACCAAATGAACTAAATGAACACAATTACTTCAAAAAATGTAGATGCACTGATTTTATGAAATCATGTCTTTCTTTCTCTACATGTCCCTATGACATTGCATCCCTTCTAAGTTGTAAATCTTTGAAGACCAGGAGCCATGTCTTACTTATCTGTGAATTTCCATAACATCTAGTAGAGAGCTTTCCACATAACCATGCTCAGTAAATGTTTATTGAACAAGAAAAGAAGGCTATGGGGAACTTTTGTCCTCTAAATTACGTTAAAAGCAGACTGCCTGAAATCTTAAGTTCTATCCTAGGAAAAGCAATTTTAGTTTTTCTCACTGAGGGAAAAGAAGAACAATATTTCTGAGCACAAAAGTTAAGGGGCACTGCTTCAAAAACAAACTAAATCCCATTCGCATAGTATCCTTCTGCAACCAGGAATGATCTCAAGGAAACTGTCCTACTGAGAACTTGAGAACGAGCCTGAAACATTTAACGGGAAAATTTCGTTCCCTGTTATTTATGCTGTCAGGGTGGTGGGTACTGGGCGCTGCTATTTGAATCATTGTACAACGTGCAGCTGCTGACTTCCAAGCCACGGGTGTTAGAGTCATTGTTTATTGTGCTTCGCCTACAAAGATGAGTAAAACTAGTTTGCCGGAGCTCCGCAAAGAGCCTGGTGACTCAGAAACATGCGGACTGATTCAACTTGGTTGATTTTCATTTGTCAGCCCGCATTTTGTTTCCCATACAAAAACACCTTCTACTGCTCAAATGTCAGAAGGATACGGACAAATAATACAGATAGCCTGAGGGCAATATTTTAAAAAGTTACAAGTAAACCTGCTTCCTAGTAACACCCACTAGTGAATGAGAACAGGTGCAGGGATTTCACAGGGTGATTCTGACATCGTCCATCGCTGAAAAACCTCTCTATGATACAATTCGACTTATCACTAATCACCTGCTGCCTTCCCAGCAACACATCTGCAAAGTCAGAAACTTCATTGTGGGGTGGGGGTGGGGAGGCGGGGTGGGCATTCATCCTTTGACGTTATTCTGGTTTGTTTTTTATGTTATCACTCAGTTTGGATCAGTCTTGTACTTTTGGAGATCTTCTCACATGGTGTTCTGGGAGTGAATGTGAAAACGTGTAACTGCCTTGTTGAGGTAACACTTCTAAGTATGTCTGAGAAAATTTTTAAAAACTCATTTACTTGCCTAGAGTAATTGCATGTGGCTTTAATCAAACATTACAAATGCAATGAGGTTAATGAAATAATATCAACATTTTGTACTTTACAACAGCGCCAATTAACACGCAAAGGTATCTCATTGGATACATTGAGATAATGTCTTGTGCTCTTGTGGACATGATTTTTAGAAGTGAGTATCTCCAATCTGAAGTTTCACTTAAACTTTTGCCTCCAGAAATACACTGTGAATGGGATAAAATTACGTAATGTTAGACCTAGATGACCAAAACAATTCTATTTCAACAAATAAAATCTTCACCAGAAGACAAATAATGAATTCAACCAAATGGTGAAAACTCAAAATGATTTGGGTCCCATTTCATACATTTAACTGTCTCCTGGCATCTTTTTTAGATGACTATTTTTTTAAAAGTAAGCATTAGTTTATGTCCCTAATTTGCCAAAGGGGAATGAGTATTCCATACACCACTTTTCCTTTTCTTCATCTTTAAACATCCCTGAAACCTCTCCGTTCCTACGGAACACTGACTCCCCGCAGCAGAGTCGGATTACCCTTGGCGCACAGCACTGGACACATAGTGGGTATTTTAACACATTTAGGGATTGCCTAAGATGTCACTGACATCGTCACCTTCATTTTCTTTAAAAACACATTCCTTACATTTTCACACAGATTCTCGAGAGACCATGCGAATGAGTAAAATGTGAAAACATTAGATTAAAAGCGACAGGATTTATTTTCTGTATCTATTGAGAAGGGGCTAAGAGACGGGAGAGGAGGAAGACCGTGAGAAGGAAGAGGCTTCTGTATTTCTCTAAAAGTAATGGACTTGGACTATAACCTCTCTATCTGCACAATGTTTGGTAAGAGGACTGAACTCTGGCTCCTAATCTGATTTCAACTCTGTCATCCCCCCTTCTCGGCTGCAGGACCCTTGAATTCTGAAAAGAAGGGTCGGGGCCAGAGGAGGTGAGCTGGGAGGCGTGGAAGGTGGGAGTGGCATAAACAAAGACCCAGAAGTATAAACCTGCAGGGGGCATACCAGGATCTCTGAGCAACTATCTGGATTTTTTAAGCCGGAAACTGTCTAGACTTATCCCAGACACCTTTTCCCTCCTATAATAATATTTGCTAAATGCTTCTACATGCTAGGCATGATGCTAATTTCTTTATAGATTTAACCTATTTGATTTTACACACACACACACACACATACACACAAAACTAATGAAGAAGGCATTGATCTTAAATTCAATTTACGGAAGGGACATCTCGGTCAAGTTGTGTGCTCAGGGACTACTACGCTGGCGGACCCCCTCCCTTACTCATAAGGCAGGCACTTAAGCCCCATATTATATCGCGTATCACAGCCCGAGTGGGGTCTGGCATCACAGAGACTCTCCTCCGACGCCCACTACCATGGCTTGGGATCATACTTGCTTCAGCTCTGCCAGACCACTGGCTTGGATGCCTAATGGGATATACCATCTGACCAAAGCCGACATTTTGATTCAATCTCTCTATCTGCTCCCTGGTTTCTAAGTGGAGGGTCTCCAAGGGTGGTCTGACCATTAATCAGCATCAGCCTCACCTGGGAACTTGGAGAAACTCAAGTTCTTGGCCCCAACCCCCAACATACTAAGGAATAAAACAGCAATCTGTGTTTTCATAAGTCTTCCAGGCAATTCTGATGCACACTGAAGTCTGAGAAGCCTTTAGTTGGGCAAGAGATTTGCGGACTATTACAAGCTAGCACTGTGCGGAGGACAGTGGATGGAAGTCTAACTTTTGGAGTCAGAATGCCCGATTGGTATCTTTGCTCTGCCAATGACGGAGACTGTGGCTGAGTCACAACTGATGTTCACTTTTCTCATCTGTAAAATGGGAATGAGTTATTTCATAGATTTTATGTGAAGATTCATTCATCGCAGTGCTATACATGGTATATAACAGGTGCTCAATACATATCAGGGGTTATTGTGATTATTGTGATTATCACTCCCATAACCTCATTTCTTGTCACTCCCTACACCCCTCTTTAAATATCAGCATTGTCCGATTCCCTGAATTGCTCCACACGTGCCACACAGCGAGCTCCTGTCTCGGGGCTGCTGTTTCTTTATCTCGAATGTTTATGCTCCTTTCACCAGCGTTGTCTCTGCACCAGAAATATTTCTCTTTGTCATTCCAAACCGAAGCAGAGAAATCACCCCTTCTCGGAAAACTTCCAGAACTTTCTTCTCTCAAGAGATCTAATCAATCACTTCCTTTCTTTTTCTTTTTTTTTTTTTTTTTTTTTGCTATTTCCAACCCTTTCATTTTTATTTTTACATTCCTGATGCCATATTATACTTTGTTTCATGTCTACATCTACTCTAGACCTTGAGCTTTCTTTCCCTGGGTTGTGTATCTTCTCACCACTGTGTCTGTCCTATCTAGCATTACCAAGTAGACACTTGCTTGATAAGTTTTTAAAAACTTGAGCTGAGAAGCTGAGGCTCAGGGTGAGTGTTTGTTATGCACCACACACATGATAGAGTTCAAGCCTGGACAATAAAAGAAGGTCAGGATCTCATCTCATCTCTGTGCCCCACCGCAACCCCATGGGGCCTTGAGAAAATCACCTCTCAAACTATACTTGATCCATTTATAAAAAAGGGAATAAATGATCATAGCTGTCTTATTTACCTAAAGAGTAGGCATGAGGTTCCAGTAAAATAATGATGGTGAAGACATGATAAAATAGAAAGCCTTGAAAATTTCAGAGACCTCTTCTCTTCTCTAATAAGCAACCTTGATTATCTAACCTTCCATACACATTCTATTTTAAGAATCTCTGTACGTCACCACTGAGAGGTCGGGATTCTCCACCACCCTCGCAACAGGAGGGGCATGCCGCTGGATACACGCTACCCCAAGGTGAAGTTCAGGGAGTCTTGTTCTTTATCCCCCTTAGCTCCAACATTGAATCATGTTCAGTTGGAATTTGTGCTCATTCTTCCTCTGCCATACACTCCAAGTGAATTGCCCTATATAGACATTTTTTTTTCCTTATTTAATTTCATACTATTTAGTTCTGGCTACTCTTCCAGTCCAGCAAGGTCATTTAAAAACCCTGGTCATATTAGATGGGGTACGAGTTGATCTTTACGTATGAGTGCATACATATCTGTAAATGTATTTTTTCTCTCGCCATCTTGGCAATGTTATTTTGAATCTGACCCAAAAGCAAGTGCAGTTGCTTTTATTTTAAATAACAGAGGTCATGTCCAAGGTTCACACAAAATGCCAGTGTCTACATGGAGAGAGGTCATGGGATCAACTGTTTTAACAATCAACCAGTCAATTTGATGAAACAACTGCTTTTTCATATTTTTCACAGAACTGACTGGTAAGCGGCCTACAGATGTGAACTTGAAGGGGAAAACAAAGGGAAAATGTCTTGGAATAAAACCGGCTGTCACTGAACAGAAGACCTCCACAGAAAGGGAAATTGAAAGTAAAGCCTCTAGCTGGTTTAATGAGGTTGCTGGTTCAGTCATATAAACAGCTTCTGTGGCTATGACAGGACACTCACAAGGACTTCTTGTTGGATGACTTACTGAATTCTCCTTCTGTTCATTGTTGTGGTGGATTTGAATTATATCATGCTCCATGTTAGGGCCTTCCACCCCAGTCATACGTAAGTCTCTGATAATCCACGTCTAGAAGGTTTCAAGACTGGGGCAATATTGTTACAATATATTTTCCTTAAATTCAGTTAAAATGGATGATTGATCCTTTATGAATGACATGTTGCACAGATGTCATCGAACTTTCACTTGGAATGAGATTAACTGAGTTAGAACGCAACACATTGGAGTATTCCTTCAAGCCACACCTCACATGTGCAGATAATTTTGGAAATGCTGATTAATAAAAATGCAGCCTTCGGTCGTATTTTAAATAAGCTGTTTAAAATATTTTAAAATGTTTAGAAAAATAAACTGCTTTATGTTGTATTTCATCTGTAATGGGAGGTGTGGGTAAGTATGTCTGCCTAAAACCAACTTTTGCACATTCATTTCTTTCTCACAGAAGTGGAAAATATTTGTTTGATATAGGCATGAGTTAGTAATTCCTTTAATCATTATCATCATAAAGTGGGAGTAATATTCTAGGTAGGGTGAAGAAAAATTCGGGGCAGAGGAAGCATTGGCTGACTGTATTGTAAAGGTACTTATAAAGGGAGGATATTGCATCTGGGCAATAAAGGAAAAAATACCATCTAGTTGTGGATAGTAAAAACAGTACTCAGACAGTAATGGCTGACTGGAACCCTAAGGCTTTCTGGAATTGAGCAATTTTAGTGATAAATGCCTTTCGGACAAGGGTGAAAAAGTCTCTGGTGTTCTTTACACCTGCATAGGACCACTCACATGGTTTCTTTCAGAGAGAAGGAAATATCAAGGTCCAGTTAAATGTTCGAAATAGTCGTGCTATTTCTATTATTTTCTGAAAGCCAAAATGTAATACTCTCTTCACTCCTCTTCAATTAGACCACTTCTCAGTCCCGGCCAACTATGGGATTTGACTTGCAAAATATTTTTCAAATTCATCATCCCTTTTCTCTCTTCCATCTGGGTAGGAAATTTTACACACGAACTTTTTGCATTTAAGCAGAACGTGTTTATCTTGGACACAGTCTACGTTCCTTCTCCCATAAGCTGAAGGAATGTATACTTACACACATATATCATTTGCCATGAAAAATAAATAAAAGGGATTGAAAGATATATCCAAAATGTCTTCCAGCTCACAGTATAGCTTTTAGGATGTCCCAATTTCCATAGACCCTCTGCACACGATGTAGTATTTCTCTTTGTGGACAACTGACATAATCACTTGAATAATCAAGGTAAAGCCTCCTTTTCAGAAAACAAAGTCAATGAAAATTTCAGAATGTTGGGATTAAGGATGCTTCCATACAACTGAACAATTTCGACTGACCTGAGTAATGGTACTATCTCCTATCCATCTAGCACTTTACAGTTTATAGAACACCTTGGTTCTTCATAACAATACTTTGTAGTGAGGAAAAAAAAAAACCACTAAGATAACTTACATTATCTTTACAGTCTAGAGTTATTCTATTTTTATGAGTCCCTGGCTGGTTACTTGAACTACAAAGTAGAACACATCATAGTAAAGATTGCAAAGATAGAGGCAAGACAGAGAAACAACTTGACAGATTACAAACACACAAATGATAGACATCGATTGTATAGGGTTGTTTGGGCAGAAATATTTTCTCTACATTTTTTATTATTGTCATTTTGAAAGTTTTGTAATTGCTCTCTATAAGAAAATACTCTCATCAAAACATCCTGATGAGTTGTCAATCAATGACTTCTGGTCAAATTCATCAGCATGAATTGTAGCTATTAATAGCTTATGTGGCATCTGAATTATCTTTAATACTCTTTCAAAAAAAAAAAGTCACTACTCGCCTTTGGATACTTGGGGCCAATAAGATATTTTATTTTAGGAAAAAAGTGTCACGAGGAAGCCAACAAATGTCACTGACTTCTCGTAGTTAAGGGCTATGACCAACATAGGTCTACCATGTTGCTTTGGCAAGGACATCCCTAGTGAAGTTTTTCCTCTCCTGACCTGTAGTTTGATTGGTTTGTTTTAGCATAGTTACAGAACCAGTTAAATTTCAGTTAAAAAAATGTTTTTGACCAATTAAAAGTGATTAACAGTATCACTTTTTTTAGAAAGAAGGGATAAATATTGGATATTTGGAACAAATTTTATAAGAACAAGAGAAAGTACCATAGGGATTATTATATTAGAATTATTTATTATTTATAGTTTGTATTCTTTAGAAGGAGAGAAAAAAAGAGAAAGTGTGTGTGTGTATGTGTGCACGTGTGTGTGTGTATAGTAAAGCAGTTAATTTACAGATCATACAGTTGAGATATATTTCTGGAGTGTATTAGCCTAGAAATAAGATTTTAGGAGGAAACGGGTTTAATTTCACAGGTATAAATAGAATGTCTAAATCTATGATATAGCGTGGCAGTAAGCCGTAGGTGGGTGTAGCTGAGAGCTACACCTGGCACTTTTTATAGACATAGGTATTTAGAACAATGAGATACAATTTTGGAAAGGAAATTGATTAGACATGATCATGATACACCTGAGTGATTTGCCAGGTAGAACTCTGTCTTCCAAGTCAAACCAGCTGGGAGATTCAGACAATGATTTGTGTATCAAGTTTTATCCTGCATGAACCCTACTTTGAACTAACTACATAAATAATGCAGAAGTGAATGTTTAACTTATCTAGACAAATTCCCACTTTATTTTCAACATAGAAACTTGGACTTATGTATTATTTATATTACTATAACATATATGCAGTTTAGTATGATTCAGTCCCAATAATATACTTGATCAAATGTTTTAATTTGTGATACTTTAAGAAGTTATACCAGTTTTAAAGTGAATTAAATCAGTATCTTACATACTTATATATATTTATAGAGGAGGAAGATAAGTTGTTTTCAGAATGATTTAGCCTAGATAAAAATAGCTTGAAAAACTATCATCTTAATTGAATTTCCATCTAGAACAGTAAATCAAACCATATAAATATTTGAGAGGCTATCAAACATATATGTTACTCATTTGTACTCATTTGATTTTAGAAATTTGCCTGTTTTAAGGATCTCTATGTAAAAGTAAACATAAATTTATTTTAAACTGATTGTGTTAGAAGGAAGGTTTATAATTTACTACTGAGAAGTATTGTGATACCAAAGAGATTATTGTATTATCATTGTATTACCATGATTTACAGCTCTTATTGGTAGGCAGTGCTAACCCAAATTGTGTTTTCTCTTTTTTGTCATATTTAAAACCTTCCTTGGAAGTTTGTCATCCAAATGGCATAAGAGACGTGATTTGGATAAAAACAGACATAGGTATCATCAAGACAATTAAGTAGATATAGTCTCTAGTACAAGCATATGTAAAACAATTTTAAAAAGTATTTTAGTAAGTAACGTTTTTCTTAATAAATTATTAAGTAATTACTTAATGGTCCTTTTATTTGAAACCTGAACTATGCATTTTGTTTCAGGGCCAAGTCATTTTGTAAAATGAGTTATATCTGGGTATCTATTTTCTTTTAGTAACTATATGCCCATCAATGAATTTGGTACTGGAATTGCAGTAAGAGCAAAACAGTCATGCTCCTTCCTTGGAACTCACAGACTAGAGGGAGAGACAGGCATAAAAAGGCTTCCTTTACAGTCTTTATGTATGCCAAATTCTTCCCCGCCTTGAGACTTTTTCAATACTGTTACCTCTGCTATAAATGTGTTTTCTCTTTAACACATACCCCCTCATCCTAGTCCAATATATATATATATATATATGTATATATATATAATCTCAGCATTAATGCTATTTTCTCAGAAAGGTCCTTCCTGATTCCTTAAAGCAGGCCTCCCCACAAATCCCTTTTTCTCTCTCACTAAACTCTTGCTTTAAAGGTTATTATAATTCAAGATTTCTATTTGTTTTGGTATATTTGTCTATTTTCTGTCTTCCCCATTAGATTATAAGGGTAGAAATCATAAGGGTCTAGAATGTGTCTGTTTTGTTCACCAGGGTTTACTATCATCTTATAGTGTACCTAGCACATAGTAGGTGCTCAATAAATGTGTTGATGTAGGCATACAATAATGCTGAAAATAACATGACTCTAAGATTGAGATAAATTCTCCCAGGGAAATCTGGTGCCAGGGAGCCATATGGAAGGGAAATTGACTGAGAGAATCCGAGACTGTTCTGCAGAGTAAATGAGTGGGAGAAGGGAAAAGTGCAGAAGAGATCATATGTGCAGATTCCTATATGGGAAAAAGTACAGTCTGTTTAAGGTGCTAAAAAAAGACTAATGAGTCTGCATCTCAGAAGAAGGAAGATAGGAGTGTGCAGTGGGGCCCCAGGACTAGGCAGGGGCCAGATCACAAAAGGTCTCATTGATCATTTAAGTGTCTCCACTACTCAAAGAAAAGTGACAATGGTTTTAAACAGGGAGAAACACAACCCCATTCGAACTTTTATAGAAGCACTCCAAGCGCAACATGGAAATTGATAGTTTGGAGAGAATATGGAACTGGAACAATGAGAAGGCTGGCTTGTCATTTAGCTAACAGAAAGGGATGTCTTACGCTATGGGAGAAGCACTGGACATGGTGATAGGAGATGCATTTAAGATAAGCAGACTAGTGGAAGAGAATTAGAGTGGAAGAAAGCCAACTCTAAGAGTTTGTTTGAGACAAGCTATGTTTTAGGTACATATAGGAGATACCCCCATAGAGATGGAGAGGGGTTAGCTGCATAGACGAATCAGAGAGTGAGAAGTCAGAACTGGAGACGAAGTCTGTGAATCACGGATGTTAGGTGGTAAGGAAAACAATGGACATAGATTGGTTCACTTACGAAGGGACGATCCGGTAGGGGAAGAATGCTAATACCACCTATGAATGGAAGACAACCAGGAGAGTGGCTTGTGTTACTGGATCCAAGGCAAAAAAAAAAAAAAAAAAAAAAAAAGCATTTCAGTAAGAAAGGAAGGGTCAATAAGACCGGTCACATGCAATGAATATTAAAACATGCCTCTCAGATTTTTGTAAGGGAAGAGATGATCTATTCTAATCCCTATTTTAAAGGTGAAAAAAACAAGATGAAGAAAGAACCAGGCACACTTCCAAGGTTACGGTCATCCACAGCGTCTAAAATAGAGGCCAGTTTTGCAACCATTAGTTATTTTTCCCCTTCTCTACTGTTCATCTCTCATGTTATATATTGTTTGTGAATTTGTCTTTATAGAGATCCAATGCCCATCGCGATGCAGGCCAGCATGCATTTCATTGCAATATGCATTCCTTCAGAATTGCAAGTCCACTTTAACACACGCCTTGAAGCTCAAAACTACCTTGAAAAGATAGTGCCTAGCACTTAAACTGTAGAAAAAGAAAATGCCCTCCCTCCCCGCTCCAAGCCTCACAGAACACTTTAGGAGAGTTCATTAGTGATGGGTTTATTGGAGAACACGTTGAAAATGGGTCAATGGATGAGGAAGAAACTTGATTTATGATGTAACACTGCTGTTGCTTATGTCCTCACATCTAAGATATTTTTCTGCATAAGACATTTCCCTATTTCCCACAGGGACTTTTATTATCAAACCTGCCAATTTAACCCAACTCAAGCTGAAGCAGTTAATGTGGAATCTGAAATCACTGAGTGGGAGAAGTCAACCGTATTTCTTCACCAACTCTATCTTCATTGTGCATGCAAAAAAAAAAAAAAAAATTATTTTCAGAGAAAAATGTTTACCCGCTCTGCTACAACTGTAAAATGATGATAACAATTTTCATGGGACACAGGAAAATCAGGCTTGCTAGTCCACGGCCACACATAAGAGAAATATTATCCTCATGGCCTTTGCAAGACGTGGAACATGCATGAGCCATGTGTCTTTTTGCAATGCCCATCAAAGTGCCTGGCATCGTGAACACTTAATTCACAGTCTGTGAAAAAGATAATAAAATAGATCGTCACCCTTAAAACCCTACACTCCCTTTAATTCAGTCTTGCCTTCTATCTAATGAGCGTGTATTTTCCAAATTGTGACAGATAGAGCTAATCATAAGAAAAGTTTGTAAATCATATTAGCGGGGGAAAAATTTAAGTACATTGCTAAGTTCTGAAACAATAGAAGGGGCCGTATAAAACATTCATATTTATTACCACCTGGAAGCTACAATTCTTCCAATATAACTCATTTTCCAAACTGCGAGGAAATGGTTCACATTATAAAATATGAATGATGACTTTAAAAAAAGCTCTGTCTTCCATATGAAGTATAAGTCTTATATCTTATGTATCCAAAAGGGCATTTTATCTGCTCGTTGATTTGATAATATTTCTGGAAAATAAGTCCTTTTCAAACAAACCTAGATTCAGGCCAATGTAGCCAAACAGACAGGCCCAGGCATGCTTTTCGGTGGGTAATTCACATGAGAGGTCTTTAAGGACCCTAAGTCATTATCATCAAATAACTTTGATTTGAGCACCTTTTGTGTCTAAAACACTGAACCAGGTGCTGGAGGTGATTTATGGAGCAGTGTGAAAGATACCAAATCTGTTCTTAATTCAATTTTGGAGTAAAAAAATATATATGTGTGATAAAAATTTGGGAAAATGTGATGACTATACAAAATACATATAAAGGGTCCCTTTTGTATATTTTGATATGATTTCTGGTAATCAGATTTTAGCAAAAGCATGAAAGTTTGGAAACAGAGTGCTCTTCTAAACATGGTCCAAAAGCACTAATAGAGCATGCATATTGACATGCTGAATATCGTAATGTTTACTCAGAATAAGCTGGTCCAAGAAAATCATCAGTGGCCTCAACTGCTCATTTTTCCAAATCAGCATTTCTAAGATTATGTTCTGGGGAACACTAAACAGAAGGCTTGAGGAACAAAAAGTTACATGTTCATGTAATTTTATGAAATGTTGCCTGCTGAACTATCTTCTTGGAATTTCACAATGTGACTTAATAAGGTTTCTGAGAAGTCCTGCACAAAAGGAACCCAACTGATTGTGTCTAACTCAGCATTTCCGAAACTTAATTAAACACTGAAGAGTTTTTGTTTTTGTTTTTGTTTTTTTGCATTGGCCATTTACTAACATCCGGATGAACTCCAGTTTTAAAAGCGCGGCTAGATACATTGCTAAGATGATTACTGTTGTGAAATATCTATTTTGTGCTGGGTAAACACTGTGGTACCCCAGGTGCAGGTTTTGATTTACAAGGCTGGAAGCATAATCATAGGTAATGTGTGATCTCTTTGCTATAATTCTAACACACACACACACACATACCATGTGTCTTTTCCAAAGTGGCTAACACCTCTTTGGTCAAAATTTCCCTACAGAAATTCCTGTAATCTAGGAGACTTTGAATCCAGATTGAACTTGATTAACAGGGGCTATACATGTTAAAAAATCATAATAGAAAGCAACGATAGATTCATTTTACTCTTCTTCTAATTTCTTCCATTTCAAAGGAATTGTGAGTAGCAAACTGCTTCCTTGAAATAGTATGTTCTGGAAGTCTTTATTGTAAAATGAGATCATTGCTAGTTCTTTGCAGGCACTGATTTCTTTGCAACCACTTTCTTTTCCCACCTCTAAATACTGTGTTAGGTACAATGCAGATGCTCAATACATTATTACTACATTGATGAAATTGTATGAAATTTCCATAATTCTTGTCAACAACAATTCATACTTATTGAACTGCCTGCTTTTATGTGACATTTTACTCTACTCTTAGATATATAGGTTTAAAAAAAATAAAATAAAATAGACTATTTTCTAGAGAAGTTCACAGCAAAGCTGAGCAGAAAGTGCAGAGAATCCCCACATTCTCCCTGCCTTACACATGCACAGCTTCTCCATTACCAAGATGCCCCACCAAAGTGGTACAGCTGTGACCATCGTTAAATCTCCACTGACACATTGTTATCACCCAAATTCCATCCCCGACATTAGGCTTCACTCTTTGCAACGTGCATCCTATGGGTTTGGACAAATGTATAATGCCATCTGTCCACATGTTAGCATCATACAGGGTAGTTTCACTGTCCTAAAAATCCTCAGCACTCTTCCTTTCTTCTCCACTGCCCTCTGGCAACCACCGACCTTCTTCCTGTAGTTTTGTCTTCTCCGGAATGTCATAGGTTGGAACCTTAGTAATGGGTATTTAAGGTTCCTCCATCTCTTTTCATGGTTTGATGGCCCATTTATTTTTAGCACTGAAATATCCCTTGTCTGGACGTACCACGATTGACGTATCCATTCACCTACAGAAGAACATCTTCATTGCTTCCAGGTGTTGGTAAAAATGAATAAAGCTTCTGTAAGTATCTGTGCACAAGGTTTTGTGTAGACATAAATTTTCAGCCCCTTTGGATCAGTACTAAGGAGAGTAATTGCTGCATGTATGGTGAGAGTATGTTTAGTTTTGTAAGCAATGGCCAGACTGCCCTCCCAAGTTGCTGTAATTTTACCTCTCTATCCGTAATGACTGAGAATTCCTGTTGCTCCCTACTAGTTATGAGCATT
This sequence comes from Mustela nigripes, assembly GCF_022355385.1. Taxonomy (NCBI): domain Eukaryota; kingdom Metazoa; phylum Chordata; class Mammalia; order Carnivora; family Mustelidae; genus Mustela; species Mustela nigripes. The sequence goes on along the minus strand of NC_081574.1, from coordinate 12,124,101 downwards.
TGATGTTATCAGTGTTCAAAACTTTGACCATTTTAAGAGGTACGCAGTGGTCTATCATTATTGTTTTAATTGTATGTCCCTGTAGTCTTATGATGTGGAATAGATATATAGGTCTGTAAATCAATGACAGTCCTCTTATAATATTATAATATATAGAGAGGTAGTGATTTGGGTCACTGGACTGAGCAATGATCATCGTATATGGAAAGATCCATATCCCAGTGGAAACATGGTTATGGCATGGTGGAAAACAGATGCAGTCTTTTACACTGAGAGAGTAGGGGTATATAGCTTAAGGAAGGGGATTTCATGAGCTTGTCATATATGCCAGATTTCTACTAAGAATGTATTAATGCTCACTCTGTGCCATCTAAGACTGTGCCCTGGCTTCTAGTTCTAGCTCCCCGCCCCTTACTTTTAGAATATTTCCTTGAGCTATGATATTCTTTTCTGCGGTATGGAGACTTTATCATCTACCCCTTTGTTTATGTGTTGCTCAAAATAAGCCAACACAGCTAACACAGATGTCAGAAGCAGCTTCAGAAAGAATGGGCGTCAGACCTGAGTTGGAGGGAGAACCCATCACTTGTGAACCGGTGGCAAGGACAAAGTACTTAGCGATTTCGTATAAAACGAGGATCGTACTTACCATGTAATTTGTTTTGAAGAGAGTTTAAATTATATGCAAAGAACTAACACATTTCCTGCCACATAAAAGGGAAAATTATTGCTAGGACCCATAATACATGGGAAAGCACTTTTGTTTACTGAGCTAGAAATAAAATAAAATCAGCAACAATCATTATGATAACACACCCTGATGTTAGAACAGTCTCCCCTTTATCTGAGTAGCCTTTTATGCACTTTGACAGGGGGAAGAAAGTTGCATTTGAATCCTGCCTGGTTGCTTAGTCATCATGGGATCTTGGTTATTCTCACCCAGCAGTTTCCTTGGATAATAAAGGGAGTTAGTATCACTTCATTTGCAAGAGTCCTTGCAGGATTAAATGAGATGATATTTGAAAAATCCTTGGCACTATGCTAGGCTGGCAGAAGGGGCCTAATAAGTGTTAACTTCCTTCTTTTTGTCTTGGAAACTGGTATTAGTACCATCCATAGAGATAACAAAGCCAATCTTCCATTTTAGAGCATCTACCACGTACTCAATCTCACTTAAAAATCAGAGCGGATTTTCTATTTTCTCCACTTCACAGGGGAGGGGGTGGAAGCAAAGCTCAGAGCTAAGATTAAAGACATGATCAAGAATGAGAGCCTAGTGGTGCCTGGGTGGCTCAGTGGGTTAAAGCCTCTGCCTTCAGCTCAGGTCATGATCCTGTGGTCCTGGGATCCAGCCCCACATCGGGCTCTCTGCTCAGCAGGGAGTCTGCTTCCTCCTCTCTCTCTCTGCCTGCCTCTCTGCCTACTTGTGACCTCTGTCTGTCAAATAAATAAATAAAATCTAAAAAAAAAAAAATCCGAGGTATTATTTAAAAGAAATATATTTTGGAATTCTGCAACTTAAGTAAAGCCTAAGAAGTTTCAAGGGATATCTTTTTATGAAGAAGAACAACCCCAAATCCAAAAACGTATTCCATCTTAGGGCACAATCCTTCACATGTGCCAGAGACAAATCTGAACTGCCTCCCTGGGCCAGACCAAAGAAAGACTGTCCAAGACACCAGCGGACGAGAGAACATCAGAGAGAATCGCATCAATGTGTGAACCAGAACTACCAGGTGTGAGGTCCCTTTTCTCATTGCGGGGGATGCAAAGATGAAAGAGGTAAAGTTTCCTTCCTAAGAATAACCGGCTGGCTGAGAAAGACGGACAGCCAGGGACTAAGCTGCCATGCGGTAAGTACTCTCTGCCTCCGTGCAAAGGGCCATTGCGAGAAACAAAATCAGGTTTGCTGAGCACCAGGCAGTAAGTTTTGCATCGTTTCCCTTATTGCATTCCTCTGCTGACTCTGAGAGGCGGGGATTATTGTTCGGGCAGGTGATGGAAAGGCAGAAAGGTGAAAAAACTTGCCCCAAATCATGCAGGTGGAGGGCGTTCACACCGGCAGTTATGGAGGGCTGCTCAGTCCCAAGATTACACGCCTCCATGTGCAGCGAAGAGACCTGCGTGACCTCCCACCAGGTCGTAGGTTCTCCACCCCTCGGTGCTGGGAAATACAGCTCGGCCACGGCCACCTCAGAAGGAGGACGTGGAACATCGTTCTCACGTTACTTTCTCTGTACTTAGTAAGTGCATCAACTCACTCACGACACACTCCAGTAATAGCTGTCCTCATGGCTATCACCAAAGGCAAAGTGATTACAATTTTTGGAAAATATGAAGTAACATGTTAAGGAGTCTAATTTACTCTAGCTAATATTAGGCAACCCTAGAACCAACCTTAGTTCCAACCCCCTACATTCACGGAGAACCTTACCCACCCGTGTTGGAAGATCATTTTCTATAAATTATGTACAACACAAGTAGCAGTGTATAATACCACTACTTAAATAAATATGTATTATTTATAGTGTCACAGGTGAGGTATTGAAAGAAATGATATAATTTGCCAAGAATCCTATTTTGAAAATAACTTGTCCAGAGTGCTGAACCCTGTGCAATGCTGGCTTTTTTTCCCCTTCTGTTTAGATTTTTTAGTAATAAATGTGGGTTATAATAAAATATTTCAAATAAACACTGCATTATTAATGTACCTTGTACTTGCCCTAGGGCAGCAGAGGCATAAATGGTTCATTTAAATTCTGGGCTCTTCCTGCAACACACACAGTACTTCTAATCGTTCTCTATGGGAAGACTGTACCTTTATTGTTTCCACTCCCACGGGCTGCACGCTGATGGGCCACCTAAAGCATAAATCTTTTGCCTCCTACTTCGGTGCCAGATATCTATGGCAAAACTAATCATATTTAGTTTTGCTTGTGTTTCCAAAAGAAAACACATACAGGTGAATTTCTTCTCTAGTTCCATAATCTTCCTTGTCTTTTTTTTTTTCTTTTTCCTTTCATGGGGTGAAAAACAGTCCATTTTTAAGTGGCGACAAAATGCATGGGTCTTAAATTATGTGACAGATTGTATCAAGGCCAAGAGAAAATTAATAGAACAACATCACTTTGTGCTTTGGGACATTAATAAGCTAGAATTACCAAAGAAAACTTGATAACAAACTGGTCACTCCTGGCGATTGCTCTCTACCACGATGGGACTTAGGGACAGGCCACTTTTACCTTCCCATTTTTCAAATTCATATATATTACATTATGCAGTTTCCATTAAATATTACCTCGTGGTTAATTAAAATTATGAAATGGCATTCATTCCAAAGTATTAATCAATATTTGCGATCCATTTACCTTGAGCGTGGAGGTCAATTTCTAGAAGTCGTATTACAAGCTGTTTATCGTCTACATTTTTCTTGGCTAGGAGATACTTTTGGGTAAGCTATGAAAAGCAAACTTCATATCTAAAATCAGAAATTTTAAGCTGCTTCTCCACAGAATACTCATAAAATGATTCTTATTAATAGCTTTCTAATAAAGCCATCCTTGACACTCCCTTTAATGCAGGCTTCCAACTTAATGAGGCTCTGTTGAAAGACTTCGGCAGATAGATGCAGACTCGAGTTCTTTCTAGAGTTTGTATCAAATAAGAATGTCAACACAGTCATAACATTCTCAGATGGAGTGGGCTTTGTCTATGGTCTCCAAAGTGAAGGCGAGATGAGTCCGCTGAACAGCCATCCCGCCATGGCAAGCACGGCACAGACGTTTTTCCAGGTTTGCACGTCAGAATAGGAGCCCAAGCTCTTAGAGAGGTTCCTCATTAGCAAGTGAGGGTACCTGACCCAGCTTGAGTGATTCTCAAATCTGAGCGGAGAGACGTGGGGAAACATGGAACAGGGGAGCAGACGATGGGAGGGAACTGGCAAAAGTGAATGAAAAAGATTTATTTCACCTCCCCATGATTCCTGAGAGGACTCTCTCCAAGTTATTACCCCTCAAAGGGTGTGTGGATTAGAGATACGTTTTTGATCTCCTTAAGAAGTAGGGAATTTAGACTAGTGATTTGGAATGGATGGTCTCTGGAGCCAAACAGCCTTGGGACAACTCCCAAGAAATCATGAAGTAGCACAGGACCTTGAACAAGTTACTTAACCTCTCTGAGAATCCCTTCATCAAATAAAGGGGGATGATAATTATATTATCTCTCAGGGTTATGGTGATGATTAGATTCATTAGTAGGTGAAGAGTTTAGAGCAGTGTCCAGCATTTGATGGGTCTCCAATAAATCTAAGCTATTATTATTATAAAATATCCTTGGCAATATGAGGGATTTAAGCCTTTGCTGCCTGAACAGGGCTAGATTTTCACTGGCAGGATGTTCCCCAGGTATCCTCTTCATTGTTGATGTGCTGTAAATCGTGAGGAGGTCCGATTACTCATCATTTAGCTATTGTTGGTGGTATTTTGAGCAGAACACTTCCTTAGGCAATGGGTTCCTCCATTCTTTCCTTCCTTGCTTCCTTGCTTTCTTCCTTTCTCTTCCTTCCTCTCTTCCATATTCTTCCCCATCTATTATCTATCTTATCTTATCTTATCTTATCTTATCTTATCTATCTATCTGTCTATCTACCATTATGTTCTTAAAGACCTTCCTATCACAGAGAAGAGACAAAAGAAAAAAAATATCGAATTATTAAAGTGTAAGTCGAGTTTAATTTTCTGATAGTATGAGAGTTGAAGTCTTTGGCTGACAGATAGGTAGGGGGAAAGAGAGGGCATTTGAGGGAGAAGGGACAGAAAGAGAAGTGGCAGGGAGTCGGAAGTGTTATGGGTTGGTAAGTGTTCCCCAAAATCCATCTATCAAAGTTATTATCCCTAATATGTCAGAATGTGAGCTTACGTGCACATCAAGTTGCTGAGATACAATGAATTCGGATGAGCTTATACTGATGTAGGTGGGCCCCTTATCCAATGTAACTGGTGTCCTTAAAAAAATGGAGACATTTGGACACAGAGACACTGGCATGGGAAGACTGGAATTCTGCCTCCACAGTCCAAGGAACTACTAGTAGGAACCTGGAGTAGAGCCTTCTTAGGCACCTTCAGAGGGAGCTTTCCTCCACTGATACCTTGATCTTGAACCTCTGACTTCCAGGACTGTGAAAGGACATATCTCTGTTGGTTAACCCACTCAGTGTGTGATCCGTAGCTATGCAGCCCCAGCAAACTAATACAGGAAAAAAGATCGAGCATGCAGAAGATTGATCTAATTTCAGATTAATGGAATTAGGGAAAAAGTAAGCCTTGTAAGCCTAGAAACAACTACAGAGAGAGGAGGGGGGAATAAAGAGACAGAACTGTGGACTTCGTGTGTGTGTGTGTGTGTGTGTGTGTGTGTGTGTACGCACATGTATATTCAACAACTATTTGAACATCCACTACCTATATGCCGGGCATGACTATAGACACTTGAGACGCATCAGGACCAAAACAAAATTATTATATATATAAAAATTGTCTTTGTGGTGCCTATGTTCTAGTTTGTATGCACACATACATATAGAGTAAAAATAGTTCTTCAGATGAAATATTAAGTAGAATATATTAAAATATATATAAAATATATAGGAAATATAAGACTGACAAAAGTAAAATTGGTCTGTAGAAGAGGTGAGTGGTGAGTGTGGAGAGGGGATGGTTGGTTACTATTTAGCCTGCATATCTCTCATCTCAGCACCCCAGAGACAAGTTCTCAGACTCTTTCCAGATTTGTAGAACTCTCTCTGAAGAAGACTGACTGTGAGCCATTGTCATAAACCAAGAGCAGAGGTGGCAGATCCTTAAACAGAGGAGGGACCTCATGAAAAGACTAGTTTAGGAGACCCATCTGGTAATGACATGTAGGATGGAACAGGATGAAATGAAATAAAGAAAAAGACAAAATAAGAGGCTGAAAGTAAGTAAATAATAATAATAATAATAATAATAATAATGATGGATGGCCACAGCCATAGTGATTTCTTGATGGGACATTTTGGGAAGTAAAACTTACAGAGAAGAATGTAGGATTTAGGAAGAAACAGACTTCCCAGAATTTGTTCTACAGAAGTGTGTAGATGCGTGGGTGCGAATGTACATTATATGATTCTTTTGTACCAATAAATATTTCAGCCTCTGTCAGAATATGCCATTATGGCTGTATCTGTTCAGGAGGATATTGTGTGGTCATGAGAAGGAATGAGGTAGACTTTACATACTGATCTGGAAAGTTCTCTCTATAGCTACATGAAGGAACTAGTGTGGAAGTAGTGGGTGTGGCCAGGGCAGAGAGTGGGAGCAGGTCCATGCTAGGGCAGGCACTGAGGAAATGCATTCTCTGCACTTGTTCAAAAACAGTCACAAAGGAGACTCTATCCAGTGTGCATTTCATTACCACTATGCACCGGCATTTCTTTTCTTTCTTTTTTTTTTTTTTTTTTAAAGAATTTATTTATTTATTTGACAGAGAGAGAGATCACAAGTAGGCAGAGAGGCGGACAAAGAAAGAGAGGAACAGAGAGCCTGATGTGGGACTCGATCCCAGGACCCTGGGATCATGACCTGAGCCAAAGGCAGTGGCTTAACCCACTGAGCCACTCAGGCGCCCAAGGCACTTCTTAAACAACAGTGATAAAACAACATTTCTCCCTGAAAAAAAAAATTGTGTTGGTCTAAGATTGAAATAATGGCTGTAGTTACAGTTGAGTTTTAATAATCTATATGCAAACTTCAAAAGAGTACATTTTTATTTCATACTCCTTAATAAATCTTGTGTTCTCTTTAGAAATTAACTCAGAGAACTTCCAATGATGGAGCTGACCCTGGCTCACCGTCGCAGGTTCAGGGTGAGAGTAAGGATTTCAATTCTGTTTTTTAATCTTTTCAATCACTGTGCAGTCATAGTTTATTTTGCATCTACTGCTTAAGTATAGGAAGTGGAGGCACAAATGGCTTTCAGGGAAAGCTTGAACACTTCAGAACCACTACGGATTTTGAAAGTTCTTACGAAATAGAGTCAAAATTTACAATGTATTTTCTGATGAGGATATTTTAGTGGCTAATTTTTGACTACCTATGTAGTAGGAAGATGCTAAAATCTATCCCAAAAGAAAAAAAGAAGACACGGAAAAGATCGCAAATTCTGGAATTTTTGTGAAATGTAATTTTTGGATCTCTGCTGGACCCCCTCTATTTAAGATTTTCGTTAATTTGTGTATCAATTGTCTTATGTGAAGGAGCGTTCTCAAGCTTAAAAGTAATAAGAAGTGTACCTCAGGCAACAGGAAGTGAAGGTAGTTTGATAAGTCTGAGTATGCTTTTGATGAAACCTGGCAAGGCAGGTAAGTTCACAGAAGCTAATGCTGGAAATAGAACTGTTTGCTACTGTGACAGATCAATACATAGGTATAAGCTTTTTTTTTTTTTTTAAAGAACATATCTGGGGTTAAAATATTAATTCACTACTTTCCTGTTATGTACCATAGTATTTATCATGCTTATTTTTAGACTTTTACTGCCATAGTTAATATATGTACACACACATATATATGAAGTTTAATATGCAAAGTTTAACATACATTTTCACCTCTTGTATTTCTTTCTTGGACATTACTATTATTTTTAATTTTATGCTTATTATGAATAATTAAGGAGGATGTTTAAAAATTATCCTCAGGTGTCCAACGTGCTAGGTTTCCATGTCCCTCTGCAGAGAAGTGCATATATATATAAGGACTTCATCCATCAACAAATATACATGCATGCAATATATACATTTGCATTATATATATAAATGCACACATGGAATTTGTATTGATGCTCAAATATACGTTGAACATTTTGGATGACTGCGTCAGAATATGTTTTTCTTGGGGAATGGAATTAGGAGAAAAAGACAAACTTTCAATTTTCACTTTATATCTTCTGTTCTATTTGCATTTTTTAAAGATTTGATTTATTTATTTAACAGAGAAAGAGGGAGTGCACAAGCAGGGGGAGTGGCAGGTAGAGGGAGACGCAGACTTCCCGCTGAGCGGGCATCCCAGGACCCTGAGATCATGACCTGAGTGGAAGGCAGACGTTTAACCAACTGAAACACCTAGGAGCCCCAGGGACAGACTAGCTTTTCAACTCTTCTACTTTAATGTTAAACAATATTTATATATTATTTTGGTAACATTTCCAAGACTAGTTTAATTTTTGAGAGAAAATGAACTAACATTTAAGGGCTATAATGTCCTAGGCATTTGTTTTTGGAAGTTTACAAAGGAGACCACATTGTACTGCCTATAAGTATAGGTTGTGGGATCCCTCCAGGAGAGTCTGGAACTTGACCTGGCCAGCTGTTAGGATTAGGACGTGCTGGATGCTGCCTCACCTGAGCTGCACTGTGGGCTTCAGGGAAATATGAGTAAGAGAAGTACCTACCTACAGAGAGGACCTGAATATGAAATGAGTTAACCTCTGTCCGATACCTGGAACGGTCCTGGCACTCTCAATGTTACCTACTAGTAGAATTATCTCACTTTAAAAAAAAAGAAAAATAATAATAATGAAGGTCCCTTGGGGATAAAAATACATTATATGTTTATTAAAAAAATAAATAAATTAAAAAAATATATAATGAAGGTCCTTGGGACACCATAAGAATTACAAGTAGACCAACAGCTTAGAGGGTAAGCAACTTACATCACCCCGGGGTCCTTCCTGTTTCTCTAGCAGAAGTAGGAGGTTGAGAGCAAAAGAGGGAATGGCAGGTGGTAACTGTGTAGGCGGCATGTGGAAAGAGAAGTTCCAGAGGGCACCGCTGGCGTGACCGGCAACAGGGTCTTGTAGGGAGGCTGAAAACTCAGTTTCAGCCCTGGAGCTGTTGAAGCCCTGTACTAGCATGGCGTGGCCAAGCATAGAAGCTGAGAGGTAAACTTGAGCCTCTGTAGAGACATCTATGATGGTAATGGTGATACCTCGTACAGGTTATCACTCTAGGTACTTTTCATGTTTAGTTCATGGAAACTTCACCCCAGTAGTCTTCTAGAGTAGGCACCATTATTATCCCTGATAAAAGATGAAGAAACCAGGGTACAGAAATAGCAAGAAACTTGTCCCAGTGGTTCAACTCATCAGATATCATTCTCTTAACCGGCACCCTAAATTAGCTAAGATATATCAAGGGATTATGATATTATTCAAAGAGTGAAAAATGCCATCTCCCTGAAAATTGAAGTCATTAAGGAGAATGGTGGTGGGAAAGAATGAGACACTGAAATTATCAGGAAAGATAAGAATTGCTAGGGGAGGCAGAAGGTGGCACTGAAAACTGAATTTTCAATTTTCCATGAAATTGAAAGGAAATCAAATCCTGGAAACTGGGGCAGGCCAGTCTGTCAAAGACTGTGGCAGTTGTGAGTCATGGGGATCAAGGAAGATCTGACACTCCCTCTCTTGCACATTTCTTCCCAGCCTGCATCCCCTGCCCTCAGAGGGAATGTTGGAGTCAAACTTCACTCTACAAATGTTGTCGCTTAATTTTGAAGGACATTCTGCCCATCTTTGCTTGCTCAAATCACATGGCACTTTGAGGCTAAGATAAATTTATGGTCCGCAAAACTTTTCCCAGTACCCCTATTTAGAATTAACTTTCCCAACTCTGAGTTCCCCAAACTCTATTTTATACTATTCCCCCCCAGCCCAAAACTGTAAGTTCATTGATGAGAATGGACACAAGGGACATGAGGTGGCCAGGAGAGATCAAGGATGAAGGAGTGGAGAGAAGGGGAGAAAAAATTTGAGGAAAATATTGGAGAGTCTTCAATTATTTATGCTATAATTTTGATGAATTTTTAACACCATTATATTAGAATGCATGATTTTCCCAAACCCGTGTGCATTTGGAGAAATTCAAGCAGTTGCTGCTGTGTTAGGGAAGGGAATATGCAGAGCCCAGGAGAAAGGCAACCCTCATTTCTACTAGCCAATGGCCTGTAGAGACAGTCAAACTAGGAATAATACTGGTTGACTTGAAGGCACTTCAGGGACTGAGAGATGAAGCTTTCTACAAGGAACATCATCCAACCCCCTGTAAAAGGTCCATGAAGCAGAACATTTGTTTGAGAGGTCACCAATTGCTAGTAATAATTTTTTCAGATCTTGTTGAAAACAAAAGTTTTAAATACTTTTACTAATAAGAAATTGGTCCAGGATAACAGAAAAAGGAAGACAAAAACAAAGCTTTGTGGGCCAAGTTATCAGTACCGGGTGGGTTCTAGGCTTAGGATACAGTTGCTTTCTAAGACTATGAGAGTTTTCCACCTTCATCTTTTATCTTTAATTGGTCTCTGACTATTTATAACCAGTACTATTTCTCAGCAGTTGAGCATCTCTCCTTTTTCTACCCTGTGTTAATAGAAAATATGAGAGGGTAAAAGAGTAATTCTAAGGGGGCAGAAAGGCCTCTTAGAATAAATTGGGCAGAATCAATGTGTAAAACCCTTCAAGGAGAAGAATATAAAGCACTTAGTTGTTTATTGTTCGGCGACTTAGCCCTTTCATTATGTGGCTGACATGAGACACATATGGTTCAATTGTTTTGGGTCTTCACAAGACTAAAATTATTCAGTAGGAAGCATACATTAAATTCATGACACGATGCCCTAATGGGAGAAGAGAGTCCTGGGTCCATGCCCAGGCCAAGGTCAGAAAGAAAGTCCCACGCTCAGATTCCTGGGATGTCAATCTCCCAGGGAAAGGGGACGAAGATGTTAGTTCAAAAGCTGCACAAAGAAGTGATGAGATAATACGACGATTGCGGAACACACATGGCATTAATCATGGTGGTAAACACAGTTCACGGTCTACATACATTCAAGGAGGAGGGCCCATGGATTTTTTTCAGGTTTTCAAAATCGAGTGAAAATAACTCAGTCATTTTAGCCCCCTTACACAATGTATCACGCAAACAGCATTAAATAAAAATGTTGGGGGACAAAAATCTCCACTTTATTTAGCTTTGCGTCGATATCGAAAATAAAATAATTCAGCCTATATAAGCCAGAGTGGATAGACAGTCCATTTGAATTTTGAAATAAACATACCTTATTATGAATCAACTTAAGGTAACAAATCATAGCATTAGGAGAATTGCAGTCAGGTCACATTCTTTGCCCTTCTGGCCACTAGACTTTCAGATCATCCAGAAAACTGGGATCATTTCTCCAAAAAGAAGTGATGTTACTATAGGAAAGACTTTGAAACTATTAGAGTCCATTATCTCAAACACTATCACTTTGATAAAGCCAAGCTCAGGAACCACAAGGCAGAATGAGTGTCTTTATAAATGTCCACTCCTTATCTGACTGTGAAATGTGCCCTTCTCGGACTTTCTAAAGGGCTCTTTAGGGAGAAGAAACTGACAGAAGACAGAGGGAAAAATCCAGTCAACGTTTTAAGGACTTGTTAAAAGAAAGTCTCTCCTTTTATTAACCTTTGGGAAAAACAAAAACAAACAAACAAAAATCCCCAAATAACGACAACAACAACATCAACAACAAAACCCCTTCATTAAATACAAAAACTTAGAGCAACCCTCGGGAGGAGACCCTGGTAACTGTTATCTCCCAAGGTAACAATATCAGCATATCAGTAATCTCAGTAATCGGTTTTCTGAATTTTAATGATAGTTTTCAAACCGGGATCATGATTCAGTAGGGGCCCGTAAAATGTTACATTCTCCACGCTAAGGATTTCTCTCTCTTTTGGTACACGTCTCTCATTAGAGCTTTGCTCCAGATATTAGTGCAAAGACTGAATCACACCAAACTTTTAGAACCGCAGCTTTTAAGAAGTAGGGAGAAAAGGAGCTCTGTGCAGAAATTAAAAGGGGATTCTGTCAAGCTTTGTCTACACCATTTCTCAACTTAGTATGGAAAGATTACATGAGAAGACAACTTTCCGAATATCGCCATTTTCCAAGTTTGCTCTTTCCAGAAGCCATTTGGATCATGGTATAAGAAGGTATGGATATTATTTTTATTTTTCCTAAAGAGCCAGCTCACAAGAATGTGCTGGAATAAGATCAAGAAAAAAAACACCGTGACCCTGGATATTAAAATCAATTTCGGGTCACTGAAAATTTTCATCACCGCATAAGTAATAGAGCATTTTGCTTGTAAAGTTTAAAAATTACCACGTTCCTTTCATTGATAGACTTAAATTTGGGGTCCGTGCTTCACTTTTCGTTTCTACTGACTAGAACACACATGCGTGGTGCTTTCAGAAGCTCCTTACCTTCCCAGCAGATGAAAATAGAATCATTTGTGCCAATGTTCGAGTACAAAGTAAGATAGAGCAGGGATAAAATTTAATTTTTAGAAATACAGACCTTTAAAACATTTGACATAATAAAAAATATACTGAATATGAGCTTTTTATATTAGTTGCTATAAATTAATCCATCCATAATACCTCAACAGGTACAAAACATATTGAATGAGGGATTTTTCCAGTAATGTAAGAGGCACCGAGCAGATGTGCTTTGTACCAAACGATTTCATATTTCAATGTGACAAAATAGATGAGCCACATAAAGCCTAATTTCAGTTGCAAATTGCAAGCTGGAATAAGTTCCAGAATAGTAAACAATTAGCTGCTTTATTTTCTTTTTAATAAGACTAAATTACCAGATAATATCTACTGGCATCAACTTGGCTAATAAAAATCTGTTTAATAGGATTTGCCATTTTTCCAATTGCTATCATGATCAGCTTTGCATTTTGATTATCTCTAAACTTTGCCTCAATTTTCTCATAGAAAAGCTCTCCGTGGTAATTGCTTTAACATTTATTCCAGGTCAAGTGGTTAAGTATGAATAATGATCTGTCAAAAATGTACAGTAATGCCGTCAATAGAGCAATTACCATTTAGCTGGAGATTATTATGGCAAAAGAGCACATTAACTGGGCACAATAAACAGAACAACAGAGAAAAAGGGGGCAAAGGGACTGACTGTTTGCAAACCCTGTGTGTGTTGTATGTGCTCCTGACAGATACTGCTTTCAAGACCGATTAGCCATACCCCCCCGGATGGTGTTCCCTGTACAGAATGAATTAGGAACTTTTCATTACTGATAAAAGGAAAACAAATATTTACACAGCTTACATTTAATATTCCCAAAAAGGTTGTCTCGCTACCTCTTCTGCAATGGTGTTTATTTCTATTATTCCTCTTCTCTCCCAGGAAGGCCCACCGCAGGGCGGTATTAGTTGTCTATTTTAGTGAATCGCTGATTAAATTAATGCTAATGGGAGGTGACAACACCTGCTTTTGTTGTCAATATTACTACAAAGGCCCAATTTTTCAAAGTGTCTTTCTGGAGAAGAGGCAGTGAATAAGGCTGTAACTCAATACAGTGCTACTTGGGGGAAAAAGGTGATAAAAAGGAAATATGTTTACCCAGGCAACATATCGTTGTTGGGTTGCGACTCCCTTAATATCTGGGACTAAGGGGAACCCTTGCAACCGGTAGTCAACAGCAGGTGGAAAACGCTTCTTACTCAGAGGTAACGTCATGGCTAGTAACTCAGGCTAGCTAAACATCTCAGCACTCTTCCCAGAGAGCCTTCCTGCAATCCGGGAACAGGTCGATGTCACTCTACCTTAACACTGTCACTCGCTGATGTTTACCTCGTGATTTTAATGCACAGGCACTCAGGAAAGTGGCCACGGGTCACCAAAACGATTGACGTTCACTCACTCCTCACTCACTCGGGTGATTCTGTGATCCTACTCTGTCGAGAAGATGGCTGTGAGGATCGATGGGGAGTCACCCAAATTTGGGATGGAGTCTCATGGTTCCATCCCTCAGCAGCTGTGGCTTTAGACAACTTCTTTCACCTAAATCTCTGTGTTCTCCTCCACGAGGTGGGCGGTGGTGCAGAGGGCACGCTCTGCAGACACAATGACGTCATGAACATGGCGTCAGGTAGAGTGTCCAACTCCTAGGAAATGTTTCATAAATGCTCTCTTGTCAACAGTGCTATGGAAGCTAGAGTCAATACGACAAAACTCTGTCTTTGGAGAGCTTCAGACAGGCATTGGATGCGACCAGTCATGGCAGGCTGTATGGGATGAGGTCATTAGTGATGGGGGTGGGGTGGGAAAGAAAGAAGTCCCAGAGGAGTCCAACAAAGCTTTCCCTCCCGGTCAAGGTCGTCCCCCATGCTGCAGCTACTGCTCGCCCTCTCCGCTTCAGCCAACGCTCACCTGTATTAAGGTTTATTTCAGTCTCAATTTTTCACTTCTCTACCACTTACTCACTGACTCCACCAATCTTCCCAAATACTTGTCGACATGTGATGTCTTATTCTAACACATAGTAAGAAAGGAGCTGCACAACCAGATAAGTTAGGAAAACACTGGGTTGCATGAGGTTCATTGTTCCCTATGCAATTTCTTGTGTATTTCTTAAACTAGCGTGGGTAATACGTTGCCAGGAAGGGAAGGGGTCTGTGGTGTGTTCCAAATCCACTGGACTATAGAACAATTTTCTTCCTGATATACGTCACCTGCCTAATACTCTGAGGAGACAACCAAGGCTACGTTGGTCCTCTAAACCATTCCCATCCCGGTTGCAGCTGCATTTAAGTCCAACAATTTCTTCATCTCTTCTCCCTTTTTGTTCTGGTTACTAAGAGCACGGGCTATGGAGCTGGACGCCCTGTTAGTATCTTCGTGTTTCGGGTTCCTCAACTATAATGCAGAAGTCATGATAAACGTGACCTCACGGCATTGTTATAAGGCAAAACTAGTGAGGAGCTTACAAAAAAACAAAACAAAACAAAACCTGTCTGTGCTGAGATCTAAGTATTTAGTTATTTTCCTGCCCTTCCTTCTTCCCTTGGCTTCCTTGAGATCTCTCTCCAGGCATCACATTCTTGTGATGTCAGTCTTCCATGATCTCCTTGCCCACCCTTGTATTCCATTCAGAGTTTTCTACTCGTTCTTTTTTACATTTTCCCAGGATGAACAACCCAGAAAAGAAATCAATGATCAGCTACTCCCTGTTTCCTAAATATTTACCCTTGCCTCTCAGTTTATATTTAAAACTCTGTGGGTAAATGTTTTCAAAACTGAACTCAGATCCTTCCCAGACTTTCACGGAGCCATCTACCTCTGCATCTCCTTCTGTGTTCTCGAGGTCAGTCATGGCATCGCTATCCATTCAATTTCCATCCAGAAATGTGAGATCAATCTCTGACTCCTTCCGTTCTCCGGCTGTCCCTGAGCAATGGCCAGCCAGGTCATTCAACAGACCCACTTTTCTCCATATGTTCTGCTCTTCCTTCATTCGAATCAGTATCCCTGACTCTTGGTTAAATCCTTTATTTATGGTGCTACCTGCCAATCTCTCCATTCCAGCTCCCGGAGGATGTGGTTTGAATGTCTTGCTGTTGCTTCTGAGTCCCCTTGTTGGCGGGCTTCTGCTGCAGGCTGCCGGATCACACAACAGATTCTGCCTCTCCCACGCTGTGGGGTATTTACTAGGCAGGAGTCTATCTGCTCACATTTTTTGCACCTAGTTGTGGCGTATGTCTAGGTTCTGGTTGATGGGATGATGGAAGTGATGTGTTCTGCTGCCAAGGCTTGTCCCTAAAACGACTGGCTATGAGCCCACGGGTCCCCTTCTGGAATGTTTCATGGAAGAAAATGATAAGAACTGGACCATCAGCCTTGGACCCAGAGATGGAAACTCTCATGTCAAGGAGATCAGAGGCCCCTCATGTACATTATCACCCCTGATTTGCTCATCTCTGGACCATGACACAAGGGAGAAAGAAGCTCCCGGCAGATTTACACACTTTGTCTTGTAACCTTTTCATTATTGAAACGTAGACACTACCATGATTAATCTGTCCCCTAAGTGTTGTTACTCCTTCACTTCAGCTCCAATAAACTTTCAGTTCCTCAAAAATGCCACACACTTGATCACTTCTGGATTTGGCATATATTGTTCTTTCTTTTTGGCTAATATTTCCTCTTTTCTCCCTTTCCCTTTGAGTATATTCTTCAGATGTTTGTAGAATGACACCACTTCTAGGAAATCCTCAAGGACTGTCCCTTCCCAAACTGTGACAAGGACATCTGCCATGCACTCCCAAAGCCCCTGGTGCTTCACCAGCCATAGCACTGGCCCGCCATTTTTTCAATCATTTGTTCAACAATCTCCAGTGTTGGGGGTAGGTCTTGTCAACACAGGGGTCCATTATCTCTCTGTTTTCTCCCTTTTGCTTCACATAGTATCTGGTCCATCACAGATCCTCCCCACGTCTTTATTGTATCAAACTCAATTCAGACTCCGCTTGAATGAAACCAAGTTCATTATCTTCTCTCCTTAGCCTCAGACTGTTTTCTCCCTTGTGATTTCTGTTTTAGGTAATGGTAATTCCAACTCTCTAGATATATCCAAATAGAGAATGCAGTGACTCACTTCGATGCCATCCTTTTCCTTGCTCCACCCTCTAATTGGACACCAAGTTATTTTATTTTATTATTTTTTTAAGATTTTATATATTTATTTGACAGAGATCACAAGTAGGCAGAGATACAGGCAGAGAGAGAGAGAGAATGGAGGAAGCAGGCTTCCTGCTGAGCAGAGAGCCCGATGTGGGGCTCGATCCTAGGACCCTGAGATCATGACCTGAGCCGAAGGCAGAGGCTTTAACCCAGGCGTCCCACCAAGTTATTTTAAAGACATCTCTGAAATGCCTCCTAAGTAATCTTGGCTTTTGATCCCTAGTGTCACATTTCTCCTTTACCTGAACTACTCCAGCACCTGTTTCCCTATGACGGTCCCCAAGGCTGCTCTTCCTGGGTCCAGCCCTTCCTCCCTAATGATCACAGCTGATTACACTCATAGTGTTACGTATCTCTAGCTACTTTCTAGTGCAAACACTTGAGAATGGCTAATGATCTATTTCTCTTTAAACCTGGTCTCACTTGATATTTCTTCATTTATCTCCTTCCTGACCTTGATCTAGGGCAGTGGTTGTCTCACTCTAAGCTGAAGGAGCTTGTTAAAAATGAGAACTGTTAAATCCTGAGGATGGAGATTGGGGGAGGGGAGGTTGGAATTGGTGTCAGCCAAGGAATCTGCATTTGTAAGGAACGTGAGTGAATGATCTGAGGATCCCTGAGAAATGGTGGTTTGGCCAAAGTAAACTTCTGGAGGCAACCCAGATGAATCCATGAGGCCATTTCACACCAATGAGCACACGGCCTTTCATTTCCTGGAACTATTATTTTCCTCCAATCAAGCTCAAATGTCTCAAAACTCAGTGGAGTTTTACTTACTCTAGCAGAGTAATTACAGAGGCCAGATCGCTGAAGTCTGAAATGTCTCAGGTCATGAATTCAGATGGTCTTTTTTTTTTTTTTTTTTTTTTAAAGGCAAGATAGAATCAGAAAAGGTTTTGGGGCATAGAACTGAGATATTTCGAACCTGTGTTAAGAATATTAATCTGGAGGGCGCCTGGGTGGTTCAGTTGGTTGAGCGACTGCCTTCGGCTCAGGTCATGATCCAGGACTTCCAAGATCGAGTCCCGCATCGGGCTCCCAGCTCCTTGGGAAGTCTGCTTCTCCCTCTGACCTTCTCCTCTCTCATACTCTCTCTCACTCATTCTCTCTCAAATAAATAAATAAAATCTTTTTTTAAAAAAAAAAGAATATTAATTTGGAAGCAGTATGTAGGGAAAAGGGCAAAATTAAAAGACTAGCTATAAAGAGTTCATATCATTCCTAGAAAGAGATTTTAAAAAGACAAAAAAAAAAAAAAAAAAAAAAAAAAGGAAGGAAGGAAGGAAGGAAAGAAAGAAAAAAGAGGGAGAAGTAAGAAAGTAAGGCTAAGGGATACCTCTTCGTTTTTCTGTCTGAATTTTTGGAGAAATGGTGGTGCCAGCAAAAGAGAGGCAGGCATAAAGACCGCAGCAACAACAATGAAAATAATAGCCTAGACCCATGATTCTCAAAGAGTGATTCCTGGAGGAGTATCATAGAGGCTCATCTTCGCTTGTTAGAAATGCAAATTATGACAAGTGAGAAAAAGTAACTGCTAGAAAGGCAAACTGTCAGTCCATTTAATAGACAACTTTAGATACAAATTATTGTTTGTTTGTCTGAATCTTTCTTTGCACCATGTCGTGTTGGGGAATTGCAGGTACGTGTTGTGCCTGTCTTGGAGAGAAGATTAAAGCCCCCTTAGTCTGCAAAGAGAGCCCATTGAGTGTCATGGCTCCTCACAGCCTTTCGAAAAGTCATCTCAGAGCAGCAGGCTGACACTCAAGGTCCTCAGTCTCCACATGGACAGACCTCTCTGCTTTTCTGATCCCTCAGAATGAGTCCTCTCTTTTAACTTTCTTCCATCATGCGCTGCTTATCCTAAAATCTGCTGTCTGCTTAGATGCCTTCTGCTGGCTGACAATCACCAGCCGCTCTATCTACCCACTCCCTCTCATCTTTCTTCCACCAGCATCGTCTTCATAGATACCATATGTTGGTGGTTGTCTTTTTAAAAGATTTTATTTATTTATTTGACAGAGAGAGTGAGAGAGAGAGAGAGAGAGAGAGGGAGCGCACACACAGGGGAGCAGCAGAGGGAGAGGGAGAAGCAGACCCCCTGCTGAGCAGAGAGTTGGATGTGACCTAGGGCTCGATCCCAGGATGATGACCAGAGCCAAAGGCAGACACTTAACTGATTGAGGCACCGAGGTGCAACTTTTTGGTTGGTTTTTTTTTTTTTTTAAGATTTTAAAGATTTTATTTATTTATTTGACAGAGAGAGAGAGAGAGAAAAAGAGACAGAGAGAGAGAGCATACAAGCAGGGGGAACAGAAATTTGTTGGTTGTTTTCCATGGTTAAGACACTGTGTTAAACCTTCAAATTCATTAGCTCCCTTAGTATTTGCAAGAAAACTATGAGGAGATATTATTGTTCAGAGCTCATTTCTGGTAGCTTCTTTTTCAAGAGACCTCCTTTAACCAACTGAACCCTAGGAATGTCCCCTTCTGAGAAGAAAGAAAGAAAGGAAGGAAGGAAGGAAGGAAGGGAGGAAAGAAAGAAAGAAAGAGAGAAAGAAAGAAAGAGTAAGAGAGGGAAAGAAAGGGAGAAGGAGAGAGGGAGGAATAGAGGGAAGAAAGGCAGGCAGGAAAGAAGAAAAGCAAATGCAAATTCTTGGGTCCTATCCCAGATCTACTGAATTAGAAACTCTGGGGGCGGGGCCAACAATCTGCGTTCTCACACGTGCTCCAGGTGATACCGAAACATGCTGACATCTGGAAAATGCTGGCCAGGACGAAATGCTCCATGCAAGCAGGCCCCCAGCCAGTGCCCTCCCTCGAGGCACCCCCATGGTCTGGTACAGTGCCTGCCTTACAGTAGCACCTCATAAATAACTACAGAGTGAACTCATAATACGAGCTACCAATTTCCAAGTTCTTACCATGTGTTAGGCTGTGTGCTACATTATTGTAGGTCCATGAAATACTCATCCTCACAAGAATCTAACGAAGGAAGCTCTTTCTTTTTATTTTCACAAAAGAGAACACTTTTAGAGAGGTTGAAAATCTTGGTGAAGACCCCTTGTTAGCAGAGTAGTGAAAACTGAGGTAGAACGCAAGTCTTCACACTTGAGAAACTAGGGAACTATTCATTCCAAAATGTTGTTTGGGATAGAAGGGAATAAGTTTGTTTTTGGAAATCCTTATTCTTTTCCCCCCATTTTAGCAGAGTATAAAGTAAGGGTTTTTGTTTTGTTTTGTTTTTGTGTTTATGTTTTAAAGATTGGGAAGTTTAGGGTATGTTTCCAGGCCAAGGGGCTTGAACAAAGACACAGAAATCACTGGACATACTGAAGATTCATGGGGAAGAAAAGGTGATTCATAAAACGATGCTGGAACGGCAGGAGTCCACACATTCAGTTAATACGGAGTAGCTTCTGTAAGTCCAAGCATCGTGCTAGATAATGGAAATGAAAGTATAAATATGATGTAGAGACATTTGGGGGCAAAAATGAAGAATGATGACATTGGTCACATCATTTGGCTTTTGTCTTAATAAAGCAGGAGATTGTGCTCCTTTGTGGAGAGAGTGCACGGGATGAAGAGGAAAATGTGTGGATGAAAAGGGTCAAAGCGTTTAGAACAGCCTGTATATCTTAGGGTGGCCGCACTGACTTCTGCAGAAGTGCAACATTGTTATTGGTCCAATAATGATGACTTTGGAAACCTTCCCCTTTGAAGAAATGTCAGAATGAATTATGGGCTTCCGTCAACCATGTCCTGTAGAAGACCACAACATCCTGAGGTTCATGTTTTTGTTTTTCCTCAAAGTGCTGACAGTTTGCCAAAAGGGGGAAAAATGGGATTAAAAGACGAGCAACAATTTGATTCTATGCACAAGACGACCAAGTGAATGCTAAATAATGATTTTGTGTAATACAATATCAACTATTATAGCAAACAAGTATTTTATCCAGATGTAAAAAGGAAAATAGAAAGCTAATCTCTACATAAACGTTTGAAAAAATATTTGAAGTGAAAACCCTAATTAAAATGACCCAGGCTGGATGGCCTGGGTGGTTCAGTTGTTAAGCATCTGGCTTGGGCTCAGGGCATGAATCACAGGGTCCTGGGATCGAGCCCTGTGTCAGGCTTTCTGCTCAGCGGGAAGCCTGCTTCTCCCTCTCCCACTACCCCTGCTTGTGTTCCCTCTCTTACGGTCTCTCTCTCTTTGTCAAATAAATAAATAAAATCTTAAAAAAAAAAAAAAAAAAAGGACCCGGGTTCATTTGTGTAAGGTTTTTGTGTGTGTGTGTGTTTTGTCTTGTGCGGTTTTTGTTTTGTTTTGTTTTTTGTCAGTTAAAGTACAAAAATAGGAAGATCAGTCTGATTCTGATAGAAGTTCTATTTGGAACAGATATTAGGACTATTCTATGATATGCTACTGCAGAACAAGTCCAGATAACACATGAGACACAACACTATCTTAATCATATTAGTTCTGAAAATTCTAGAAGTTCAGAGTTCCTGTGAGGCTGGTTTGTTTTTTGTATTTACTCGCAGGACTAATAGAGTCCTCCCTATCTAGGGTGAGTCACAGAGATGTTGACACCAGATTGAAATCATACACTGCTGCTTTTTATTACATTGGATTTTTATTTAAAATGGTGTAGTTACTTCTGTTAGTTTTGGAAAACAGTTCCCATTGATTCCATCTAAATTCTGATATCCATGTTCCTTTGTAATCTTTAAATTAATACCATCTTTAATTGTAATCTTTAAATTAATACCATCAATAGAAGTTTCAAATTTTATTCTGTACTCATTAACTGTAGATTAGTATTTTCTTTCACTTTGATCCTTTTTATTCCTAAACTGTCATCTTCAGGGTTCTGGATGGGGAGACACACATCCTCCTCATTAGAAGGCAGGAGAAATCCCCTGTATGCTAAGGAATTGCAAGTGGGAACAAAGAACTGAACAGTGGCTCTTAAGACGGCTGTTTATGAAATAATAAATTGCCCTTTTGTAGGCTGGCAAATGGATGTTATAATTCAAATATGAATCAGAGTAAATATAAGAGTACCGCTGTTGGTTATCTTTCCAAACACTACATAACATTTTGATTTAAAAATAGGAATTTGACATTTGCCCCATGAGCACCATTAAATGTGCTATCCTTCTCTCCAACACTTGTCTTACCCCTCATTCTATTGATGTTAATTCTTAAGGAAAGTTCTAGATTTCTGTTACTCCCTTAATAGTATTAAATGACATCCAGGGTCTGTACACTTTACTCGGTCACCATATATTTTCTTTTGCATGTTAAGCCAGAACAATCTATTACAACTGCTAGTAATGGGGAGCTGTAGGATTACAGGTGATAAGGAAACAAAGTGGCGGTAGCCATGACAACTGGGATAGTCAGCGCGAAAATGGATAATGAACATCCAGTTTTCAAATGATAAGGTTGGGGGCAAGGAGCGTTCCAAAGGAGAAGTTTCTCAGCAAGTGGAAAAGGCTTAACAAGACCCGCATTGCTACACTGTAACAGAGGAACACAATAAATGACCACAAATACCATAAGAGTATGTGCACTGCTTTCCCACTGCTTCCTCACATTTTCTTCTTTAATTTGAGTTCTGAAGCAGAACTGTATGAGGTTCTAATGGGTGGGGTTACAAAGGAGACTTTGTTGACTCGTGTAGGTTTCCGATTTAACTTTCAGCAAATCTGTTTCAGGAAATGCAGTATCCTGGGAATTTAAAAACAGCCCAAGTGATATGCCAGTGCGAGGCTATCGTACGTCATCTTGGAGTGACAGGTATTCCTTTCCTGTTATCAAACCTGCTCAGATTTTTATAATCAGAAGCCCACATGCTCTGAGAAAGTCTTACCTGACTTGTCTGATGAGTGACTTCCCCAAAACAAAGTTTGTCTCTGCTGTCAAAATCCCTCACCCAAAGATAATCACTGCTACCAGAACGCCATCAATTTCAACTATTATTTCCTCCCAGGTACAACTTTTTAAGGACCGAAAACCCACTCCACATCCCTGCTGATTGAGATGACACATTATCTCTGCCCCACAACAGCTCTACTGAACAGGGACTGTAGACAATGATATTATTTTAAAACATCACCCGGTTCCTGCCCTGTCAAACGTTATTTATCCCCAGGTAACCGGAAATGAATGAAATTTACCAAGTGGTACTGAAATACATTTTTCATGTTCAACTCAACTTGGGCTCATATAAAACAAACAAACAAACAAATCATTACACTTAGATCTTTTTTCTCCACGTTTTGCAAGGAAAAACGTATCTGTCCTTCCGAATTGGCTCCCCCAGAACGGCACCCAACTGTTCTTTACTTTTGTTCAGCAATTCTCTTGAGATTTATCTGGCTTCTTGCAGCCAAGGGTCCAAGAAATATGAATACTGATACAGATTTGTCAATCCACAAGGCCTTATCCTGTGTAATACTGCCAAGCTGGACCAACACAGAAATAGCCTTTTATAAGATAACTCAGAGGAAAAAAAAAAGAAGAAGAAGAAGAAGAAAAAGAAGCTTCTATCAAATATGACTTATTGCTTTTCCCCATCTGATCCCATTTATATGCCCTCATGCCAGTATTGATGGACGCGTGGGGGAGAATGGCTGTAGGCTTCGCATTAGTCACTGTAATCACCAGCCTCAATAATTGACAGGAAAGAGGCTCCGCTCTGGCAATAGGGAGCCAATGAAAACTGTTTTCACGCAGCAGTTAACCATTTATTCAAATACTCAGCCTGATGCGTTTTCAAAGATTGAAAAATTCCTTCTCTGCTAGAAATGGAGGGGGAGAGGGATAAAAATGATACTTAGATGCAACGGCCTGAAATTGCCCACAGTAACCATCAGAATCCCACCCCCCTCCCCGATAAAATGAGAAAAGAAAAAGAAAGAAAGAAAGAAAGAAAAAAGTTGACGTGCACAGGATATAGAAGAGAGGTTGACAAATGACGAAGTGTTTTAAGGAATGTGAGTACAGTTTCCCAGTTGTTTATAATCATACGACATATGTACTAGCATGTT
Source organism: Mustela nigripes (assembly GCF_022355385.1). Lineage (NCBI taxonomy): Eukaryota > Metazoa > Chordata > Mammalia > Carnivora > Mustelidae > Mustela > Mustela nigripes. Next base: position 12,100,422 of record NC_081574.1, on the reverse strand, counting down.
AACATGCCGAGCACGCGCACGGCACCCTTACACTAGACGCCTAAGAAATACGGTGTGGGTGACTTCCCTAATGCATATGCAAGCCTCCTGCTCCCGCCCCCTTGGCACACTGAAGGAAAGCTTCCGGCACTAACCCCCGAGGGGAGACACTGCTTTGGGAAATATCCAGGGTGTGCTTAACTTGTTGCCACTAAAAACCCTTCCTTTTCCTATTCTCTGGCTCGGTGGTGGCTTTTGGCTGGACACCCACCACCAGGCAGGTGTGGTTTTGGGTAACCTGAAGAGTCCAGTGCGGCCAATCAGAGAGAAAGGGAACGGAGAGAATCCACTTTCCTGCCTCAGCACGTGGTAAATCAGAATCCTTTTGTAAAGAAGAACCAAAGGAAAGCTAGGAGCGCATTCAAGGAAACTGACATGAGACTTTTTGTAGCAACTTTCAATTGTACAAAAGCCAAGATGTTTTTTGTTGCTGTTGTTGTTGTTTATTTTCTTTCTACCAACACTTGCTGTCGGGTCAGTCAAAGGACTTGGCTAAGGAAAGGGGCAGTGCAGGAGAGCTGGCGGGTTGGACAAGAATCAGTTTAGTGGCTCAGAGGAGGACGCAGTGAATGAAGCAGGCAACCGTACCCCAGGGCAGGGAAACCCTTTGATGGAAGCCAGACTTCTCTAAATGGTTTATGCGAACTTCGTAGCAGGAACAGGTTGAGAGGCGTAGCTCCATCGTGGTCGTGTTCAGCAGCACTCTTGTGAATTCGAAACTTGTAAAACCTAAAAGATGGGCGTGGGGACATCATCATTACCAAACCGGAACGGCCCAATGAAGCAGGAAGTCTGGTGCCCTCTCTCTCCGATGCTGCACAGTTCTGAAGATGGAAAACCCCCTGTAATCCACCTAATTGCGCGACACGGGACTACAGGGGGCCATTTCTCCCAGTCCCCAGCTGGTGATCAGCAGTGTGTGTCCTGAAGCAGTGGAGTTGAGTGTCCTTGCAATTTTGTCCTTGGCAATAAGATGCCAGGACTATAATAACTCAGAAAATCCTTTCCTCAAGCTTCCCCCAAATGTCGGCATCCAGCTGACACCAAACGAGCCTCTCGGTGGAATTACACGCTACGTGGAGAATCTGGTGCCCTCTCTCCCTTTAGATTTGCTGCCATTTGGTTTCCCCGAGCTCCTTCCTTGCTTCTTCGCAACTGAGGAAAGAAAATAAGAGTATCCACCTCGTTTTCTTAACACCAGCCTTTCTTTCCCACAGCACATTTCCCGGCATGTCCTTTTGCTTGCCCCCGTTGCTACATTCATGGCTCTTATCTTTCTTCTTGGAGGAGTTACTCCCCTGCCTCTCTGTGCCTGCAGATTTCCTGACACCTTCCTGGACTGTTTGGTTGTTGTTTTGTCTTGCTGCTGTTTCGGTTGTGAGATGAGTGACAAAAGGAAACATGTAAGCAAAATGTGAGCACACAACCGATTTAGAAAACTGTACGTGACGCTATTAGGCAGAGTGCAACATTTGGGTGCGCTTCTTAATTTGTATGGTCTACTATTAGTGTAAGTGTTGTCTAGACCCATTTTTTTTTTCTACAGTTGCTGCATATGAAGTAGCTAATTTTACTCAGTTCTTAAAAGTGAATCTTCTGTGTTTGTCCTGAGAGGCATATATAGCTTGGATAAAGACCTGTTAAATGTTTCATCAAATGAAATAAATGTATATGCGCACATGCCTATATTCAACGTATATACTGCTTGGCACTTGTCTCTATAAAATTTAATTTACCTGTCAAGCTGTTCCTTGGTTTTGGGTTGACATTTCATGTTTGCTGGAGACTTTCAGCATATTTCCTTTTCCTAACTTACCCCAAAGATGTATCATCAGCAAATATTGATACTTATTATTCCCCTTGTCTCCTGAGTCATCAATATAGGTGGTGTATATACACTATGCTTAATCTACATTCTCGGGCCACTTCCCTCTTGATCCTTCCTTGATGAATACTTGTCATTGAAAAATAATGAGTTTTTTTCCCCCTGTCCATTTAATCCACAACAGACTTTTTGATTACCTTCTGTGACTCAGCTTCGTTGACAAGTTCTACTGAGAGAATGTATCATGAGACTTTCCAGTGTTTAAGTAAATTATATGCAGGGAGTTCTTCACTGCTGCCATAGCTCTCAGAAAGTTTGTAAAGTGTTGGAGAAACTGCCACTGTGCTCATTGGGTACTTAGAGTGTGCAGTTCGATGTAGTACAAAAGGCATGAGCCTGTCAAGGTACATTTTCCAGCTACTGCTATTAGTGTAAGCCCTAA
>NC_081574.1:11994986-12098106 GCF_022355385.1 Mustela nigripes | reverse complement strand
TGTTAGCCCTAGTGTGACCTTGGGCTAGCCACTTGGACACCTCAAGTCTACCATCTTTAAAATAGAGATGATGCTCTTCCTTCCAGGATCTTTAGGGGAATTAACAGGACAACGGTTGAAGGTCAACACTTACGAAGTTGCTCCCTCTTGTTAGCCCTAGTGTGACCTTGGGCTAGCCACTTGGACACCTCAAGTCCACCATCTTTAAAATAGAGATGATGCTCTTCCTTCCAGGATCTTTAGGAGAATTAACGGGACAACGGTTGAAGGTCAACACTTATGAAGTTGCTCCCCTACTTAGATTTCGGCTTGAGTAAAATTAATTACAAACGAACGTTTCTTGCTTCATCATTCTGGAGATCATTTTGATGGCTTCCATTCCTCTTTTTTTCATATAATACAGTTCAAAGGTTTTCCTTCCATTTCACTTTTGCTTCTTCAGATCATCACCCCTGTGAGGCAGCGGTTGTCTCTAGATTACTATAATACCAGGCCTAAATACTGCTGTATTTCATCCTTAAGATAAAATGTCCTTATCCTCCATGCAGGATGAAAGACGGAAGTGCTAAACTCAAAATGGATTCAAGACCTAAATGTGAGACCTGAAACAATAAAACTCCTAAAAGAAAACAGGCAATAATCTCTTGGACATCGGCCTTAGTAGTATATTTATGGATATGTCTCCTCAGGCAAGGGAAACAAAAACGAAAACGAACTATTGGGGCTACACCAAGATAAAAAAGCTTTCGCACAGCAAAGGAGACCATCAATAAAACAAAAAGGCAACCTACTGAATGGGAGAAAATATTTGCAAATCATATATCCCATAAGGGGTTAATACCCAAATATATATTAAAAAACTTACTCAATTCAATGTCAAAAAAAGAAAAAAAAATCTGATTTTAAAAGTGGGCAGGAGACCTGAACAGACATTTTTCCAAAAAAGACATACAGACGGCCAACAGACACATGGAAAGGTGCTCACTATCACTCATCATTAGGGAAATACAAATCAAAAGCAGAATGGGAGATCATCTGTACCACACACAATGGTTAGAATAAAAGAGACCAGAAGTAATAAGTATTGGTAAAGATGGGGAGAAAAGGGAATCCTCATGCACTGTTGGTGGCAATGCCAGCTGATGAAGCCACTCTAGAAAACAGGATGGCAGTTCCTCCAAAAATTAAAAATAGAATGACTATAGCATCCAGCAATTCCACCACTAGGGATTTACCCAAAGAAAATGGAAACACCAATTCAAAACAATATATATGGACCCGTATGTTTACTGCAGCATCATTTACAATACCCAAGGTATAGAAGCAACCCAAGTGTCCGTTCCATAGATGAATGGACAAAGAAGATGTGGTTTATGTATGCAACGGAATACTCCTCAGCCAGAAAAAAGGAATGAGAGTTTACCAATTGCAACAACATGGAGGAAGGGCGGGGACCAGATGGAATGAGTCAGACAGAGAAAGACAAACAGGATATGAATTCGCCTATACGTGGAATCTAAAACAAAACAAAACCAAAATGAACAAAAGAACAAACAGAAACAGACTCCTAACCGCAGAGAACAAATTGATAGTTGCCAGAGTGGGGGGGATATGGGGGGAAGAGCAAAATAGGTAAAGGTGATTAAGAGGTTTAAACCTGCAGTTATAAAATAAATAAGACAGGAAGAGGAACAGTACAGCTTAGGCGGAGGGAGAAGAAAATGCTAATAATGGCACAAATGAGAAGGAAAAAAGAATGGGCAGCACGGATGGGCACATCAGCACAATTACGCATGTGCCTCCCAACATTTGTGTATACGACCGATAACAACACACCAGCAACACCAAACGTCTTTACACGCCATCTCGGTGCCAGACCACACTACCCTGTGCCCCGAGCGTAACACGTATTGGCCTATTTAATTCACAAATGTGTGTGCCCGGAGGTGGTGTACACCTGTGGGGCCCTGGGCCTCTCCTGGCTGTGTGCATGGGAGGTGATTCCGGGAGAGATAATGTGGGTGGCGCAAAGGCACGTTCTCTAGACCTAATGACAATTTTGTAGCCCAAGTGATTTTTATAAACTATGTGCAAGGCTATATGGGAGATCATTTTAATTGTAAAGACATTTTTCTTCGCGTCAATATGCAGCCCACAGATGTATAATTTCTGGGATCACCTTTAGTCCTATTAAAAAGATGGGTATCACCTTGGCAGCCTTCCAGTCTTCCAGTTCAGTGGCTGTTTTCCATGATAAATGGCATATTTTCCTGAGTAGCACAGTCACTCCGTTCCATAGCTCCTTCGTGTTGCTTGGACCAGTTCCACCCAGCTGATGATTTATTACAAGGTAATGTTTTTGAGCTCGTCCATCACCCCTCACCTCTTCAATGTTAAGCATTTCACCTTCAACAATAGCAAAGGGTAACCCAAGCTTGGCACTAATTTTAAGAATAAACGAGACATTGGACTATTGTCCCATTAAAAGGGTGGGGTGACCCAGGACCGAATGTTCCCCATCCAAATGTCTGAGACAGTGGGTAGTGGAGACTTGGTGGAGTCCCTGTCCAGTTTCCGCTCTCTGAGCCCACAGGCAACCTGCCCATGGGCTCTTAGCAGCGGCCACGCTCCCAAAATCCTGGGGATCGTGCCAGGAGCTGTCCATGACGAAGGGCAGGCTCCAAGTAGAAGAATCACGCCTAAGGGGTGCCTGGGTGGCTCAGTGGGTTAAAACTTCTCCCTTCAGCTCAGGTCATGATCTCAGGGTCCTGGGATCAAGCCCTGCATCAGGCTCCCTGCTCATCAGCAGGCCTGCTTCCCCTTCTCTCTCTCTGCCTGCCTCTCTGCCTACTTGTGATCTGTGTCTGTCAAATAAACAAATAAAATCTTAAAAAATAATAATAATCACACCTAAGATCATAACTGTGGGAACAGGGTTTCCAAAATCTTCTAGAGATCTTTTCCTGCTGGAGTTCTTGATTTAAGAAATATTTTTCCCTCTAGAAAAATCTGATCATCTATGAATCTTCAACTCTGAGCAGACCCTTTTTAATCTTTACATTATTAAGCACTTCTAGGAAAACAGTTCATTCTACAAAATTGTCCCAGCCTGGGGAGGTGTCTGGAACATTAACTATTTGAATGTCTCTTGGTTTGTTTGTTTTCCCATAATGTATACTGTCCAGGACAACATCCACTAAACTTCTGAGTCCTCCCCAATTTTTTCCTCTCCCAAACTTTCCACAAGGGGGGACCTTGACTTGTCCGCTGGAGGGATCTTCTGAGTGAGCCTCCAGGCAAACATTGTTTTCCTTTTAGCCATACTGCGTGGCGTACAGAACCAGAGAGTAGATACAGACAGAGTGGACTGCAAGGAGACTTTCTTGTGGAGTCCAGTCCCGAACTCCCCTCTGTGGGTGAGAATCTGGGTAAGAAGTTAAGGAGAAGAAAGAAGGAAGAAAGTAAGGAAGAAGGGAATCAGGGAGAGAGAAAGGAAAAGAAAAGGAAAGAATTAAAAGACTAGATCTACTACTCACTGAATATCTGAGGGAGAGTAGACAGAGAAGCCGCTAGAGAGCTTGCTTCCTTAAATCTGGTGGCACCGTGTGGGGGGTGAGTGAGGCACTCAGAGAAAGACAGAGGAGGTGGCTCGAGTGTGAGCTAGGAATTTCATTAGCTTTTATCTTCATGAGACTCAAATGAGATTTGAAGTGCCCTTGTAATTACGTCTTTTTTTTTTTTTTTTTTTTGTAAGATAAGAGACTCTACTTTTTTTAATGCAGTTCTCTCTGGAGACCAGGCAGTGTGGGGCCCCTGATATTTCCCATTACCCTGACCTGTGAGGCAACCTCAGTTTCCTTCTGTGTGCTTCTCCCTTCCTTATGACCTGATATGTTTTGAAGATATTCATTGTATCCATAATCAGAAATAATCATGGCCTCTATTTCGCAAATCAGTATAGGCGAGTTGCTTGGCATTTTTATGGGGGTAATGGACTGATGGACTGATAAAATCATTTGTTGAATTCTAACCTCTATTTTTTTTCTCCCTGATGTGTATCTCTACCCAGAATGCCTTTCCCACCCTGGACACCTCTGCAATTCACTTATAAAACTGTAAACTCATGGAAGGAAGCCTTTTTTCCCCATATACACTCTCTTACAAGATGCTCTTAAGTTAAATGACTTAATTATCCTAATAATATTTTAGTGATTTAACCTTGACTCTGGCTCCAGTCTGGTCTACAGCTCTGTGCAGCTCTACTCTGTTTTGATGGGCCTGGTCCTTGGACCGATCAAAGTTTCTACTCAGTCCCATCAACTACCACAGCCAACGGGTCTTTCTGCCACATCACTGGATGCTCTCCTGAATCCCATGAAGAACATCCCTTATACACTGGATAATTTGTGAAACAATGCAAAGTGAGAAGGCTCCATTAAGCCTAGTCTTGCAGGGAACTTGAGATGTGGCCTTACCTTGGCTCTTCTTGGGGAGCTGAGGTATCCTGAATTGATCTTAAGTTGTAACTGAGAAGAGAGATGTAATAAAGGAAATCAAGGCAGCCCAGGGTTCACAATTTTCTAAGTGCCTCATCTCAAAAGGACTTTTCACAAAGATACTCAAAGCACCATTATTCATCATAGCAAAAATTTGAGGTGGTTTTCATTGTGGCTAAGAGCTTAGGTTCAGGGGTCAAAAGTCACTGAATTGTGATTCTTGCTCCTCCATTTACTAGCTGAATAAATTTGGGAGAATTTTCTAACCTCTCTTAAGCTCCAATTTTTTCTCTTTTATTAAAGTAGGATAAGAATAAAAGCATCTACAGTGCATGTTTATTGAGAAAATTAGAGATAATCGCACACATTGTGTTAGTTTGATGCCTGGCATTCAGTAAGCAGTCAGTAGATGTTAGTGGAGATAAGGATGATGATGAGCATAATGACTAATTAAAAGCAATCCAATGCCCAATAACAGATAACCCAACCAAACAAAATATGATAGACTAACACAGGGGAATGCCAATTATGTTTGCTATTATGATAAGCACGTGGTCTATGGAAAGTGAACTTGAACTTTTGATGGAAACTTCTTTCTCCTTGCTGGACCTGACACATAGCTTGCTTGATGATTGCTCTCTACTTCTTATTTTCCATAATTTCTTATTAATTAGTTCAACCCCATATAATTAATAGATATGGTTAAGTCTCACCTGTAATTAAAATATAATCCTTTGATCGTATCTCACTCTCTACATCTTGCTACACCTTTTGCTCCCCATTACAGACCAGATTCTTGAAAAAGTAGCCCACATTCCCTTGTTACCTGAACTTAATTCACCTTTGATGGCTGACTGCTCTCCCCACCAACTACTGCATCTTTCCAAAATGACCTCTAATGAATGCTTTTCACAGTTTTTTGATACTGTTGACCACTTCTTTTACATTCTCTTTGACATGGCCATTTGGGGTTCTTCTAACTTTCTGACTCCTTCTTTACAGGGTCCTTTCTGGGTACTTTTACTACCATCTCTTTATATGCTGGTGGCACCAAAGTTTTGTTCCAAAGGGTACTGAGTAGAGATAGGAACTGGAGAACATTTAATATTAGATACTAATTGAAGCCATGGGCATGGGTGAGATTATGTAGGCAGAAATTGTGAAATGAGACCATTTTCTTTTTTTAAAATGGGTTTTCAGACAAAGCTTTGAGACTATGGAGGAAGCAGAAAGGAGAAGCCAGAAAAGAAGAAATGAAGAACTGGAGGAGGCAGTGTCTAAGTAGTCCAGGGAAGAGTGTGCTTCTAGAAAAAGCAAGCGACTAACGCTGTCAAATATATGGCAATAAAATGTTAAAAAAGATAATGCCAGGAAGTGTCCATTAGATCTGGCAACGGAAAGTTTATGGAGCTTTCTTGAGAGCAGTTTTATTGAAGTTATAAGGGCCAAAGACAGACCAAAATGGATCAATGAAAGAGATGACAGAAGAAGAAATAAAGAAAATGTACATGAATCTCTTAAGATGGGAGCATTTCAAGAGAAGAATGCTATTGGTGACAGAAGGATCTCACTAGTTGTCATCATCATCACCAAAAACTATGCTAAAGAATAGAGCTATTTTAAAGAATTGCTTCACTTCTATATATTCAAAATTTCCCAACCATCTTATCTTTGCACCCACAAATTCAAAAAATGTAATACTCTTTGCATGTGTAAATCTTTTTTATTTATTTTTTTTTTGCAGTTAACAATACCAGTATGAAAAAGAGAGTATTTTACAGTACTTCAAGAAACATCAGGTAAAGAAAGCCCTATTTCAATATTTTGATAAAACAAAGAATCTCGTAGTAATAACAAGTCACCTGTGTATTATTGTCAACCTAGTCTTTTTTTTTTTTTTCCTGAAACAATCTACCCTTGCAAAGGAAAATAAGTCGGCACTGTACAAGGGCTTCGTATCATAGCTTCTATGGAATTCTTGAGATGCCTCTCACCATAACTTTCCCAAATTTGACTCACAGAACTGACCGTCATTCCTCCTAGGCTCTGGTGATTGCTATAGTGTTTTCCACAGGCTTCTGCTTATTTGCTTGCTCACCTTTTCCTCATATTTTTCTCTGCTACTTCCCTGAAGCTGCCTCAAAGAACAGATAACTTCCATTTTAACACCCCATCGAAAATTTGGTCGTTCTTTTCAGTAGGCCCAGCATTACCACTTGCAGCTTGCCCCTTGAGATCATTTTCCACTCTGATCTGTACCCCTGACTTACCTAGGCTCCTTATTTCTGATTGGGTTTGGCCAATGAGGGGGCCCTGCGGGTGACTGGAGAACAGGACAAGAAGGAGACCTGGCTTCCTCTCTGCCAGGCCATCGCTTGGCAATCCTCCATGAAAAGCCACAGCTCTGGTCTGGAGTCCTTTTCCCCAATTCCATTTCTCCCTGGCTTGCATTCAGCACTTTTTACTCTTGTACCTTCTAATTAATGCTAGCCCCAGAATGCTTCATCATCCTTTAGGTACCCGAACCACCTGGAAAGCTTGTCAATACACAGATTGCTGGGTTTCATCCCAATTTTCAGTCTCAGCACTTCTGGAGCAGGGACTGAGAATTTGCATTTCTAGTAAGTTCCCAGGTGATGTGGATGCTGTTGGTGCAGGGGCCTCAAAATAAAAAAAGTATCCACTGCAACATAAAGTAAATGGCAAAGAGACATTGCATGGCAAACCACGCATGATACTATACCCATGCAACCCGTGATGGCAAACTCAATGGCTCTGCAGCCTTCAGCTCCATTGGCAGAAAATGTGTCTGTCATGGTGGCTCTCAATGACGAAGAGGCACATACAAAATCAGGAGGAGTTGGCGTCACAGTGGCCAAGGAAAGGGTAGCACCCAGAGCATGGGAGAATTATTCCTAACAAAACACCATTGTGGAATGGTAAGGACATAATGCTCTGATGCTGTATTTGGATAGTCACCGTCCGACTGACCATTTGCCTAAGTAGGGTTCAATGAGCCTAATTTCCCCATAAAGGAAATTCTAAATGAATCAATAAAATACCTCTAAGTGCCATATGCCCTGATGACGTGTACCGTTTCATTTGGATTACTATGCTTTGTTACCCTATTGTTGGCACTATCTTGTTTTTCAGTACATCATTGTCCTTCACTTATTGCTCCCAATGTCTAAGTAAGGTGTCCGAAAGGGGTTCCTACTGCCTCAGTACAAATCTAAGTGATAATACAAATATACTTGAAGTATTTTCAAACAGGTGGATAAGTATAAAACAAAATAAATCTGAAGCCACTCCTTCATTTAATGATGTGGCCAGTTAGATCATATCTGACTCCATTAGTACAGTGTGATTAAGTTCTGCAGTTTCATGCATGAACAGTATCTTTCAATATAACCTTTGGGCTACTACAGAATGTCAGTCATTAATACATGGATGTGTCAGTTTGGGGGCTAATTGCTCTCCTCTTGGTATGAGATCAACTCTGCAGGTGTGTCTCTGGTGATTTCGGGGCACTCTGACACATAAATCTTTTCATTTTTTTATACATGGCGACTTTCAGTGAAGCAACATTAGAAACTATACTGTCTTGAAATAAGATAATTAAAGTTGGCTTATTATGTTTTCCAGGGAAGTCTTCATTTTTACCAAAAGGGACATGGAGTATAATAGCAAAACAAAGCAAATAGCTCCAGTCCCATGCTAAACTTTTTAAAGTTCTAAAACAGCAATAAGATGCAGACACACAGGGGCGCCTGGATGGCTCAGTGGGTTAAGCCGCTGCTTTCAGCTCAGGTCATGATCTCAGAGTCCTGGGATCGAGTCCCGCATCGGGCTCTCTGTTCAGCAGAGAGCCTGCTTCCCTCTCTCTCTCTCTCTGCCTGCCTCTCCATCTACTTGTGATTTCTCTCTGTCAAATAAATAAATAAAATCTTTAAAAAAAAAAAAAAGATGCAGACACACAAATGATCTCTGAATTTCAGAATATCAGCTTCTGATTTAGATTTGTCCTACAAATGGAATATGTCATAATGGTGACAGCAAGAATATGGAAACAATGGCATTAATGATTTCTATGGTTCTAAAAGAAATATTTGGTGATCTCAAAACACTGAGAGATATTACATATTCCATATAACTCCAGCTTCCAAACATTAATGGCCTTATTAGTCTATAATTACAAAAGAAGGAGGGAAGTCTGGTGTTTATGTTGAAGGAAACCTACCTGGTGCCCCTTTATCCAGGATTTCATAATTTACACAATCACTACCTAGTGTAGGTCTCTCACGGCAGGCACTGTGCTAGGCTGTGTGGCATGAGTAGATTCTCTTACCAAAAATCAGCCTAACTACAATGATACATATGTCCTAGGTTTTTAAGAAGTTCCATAAAAATAAAAGTCAATTACTAGACAAAGGGAATAGGATAAAATCAATGTGTATAAACCCCCCCCCCCTTAGGCTGGCTCCCACCTTACTTCTACATTCACTACCAAAAATGACTGCTTGCGGTGCACACCCTCATACCAAGCCAGCCACAGCTGAAGCAAGCAAAAGAAACTAACCAGAAAAAGCCAAGTGAAGGAAGCATTTTTAGAAGAAGGGAATGATCAATGTTTCCAATAATGCTGGTAGGTCAAGTAAGGACTGAGGACTGAAAATCAAAAACTGGATTTAGGTCTTTCATGTCTGACAAAAACATTAGGGACGAGAATGATGGAGGGAAAATCTTGATTTTAGTGAGTTCAGCAGGGAATCGGTGGATAATTTGAAAAAGCAAATATTGGCAACTCTTTCAAAAGAGTTTTGCTTTCAGAAAAAGGGGACAGGACGTGAGGTAGCTGGTGGAAGAAATAGCAGCCTGTCGATGACCTAATGGTAAGATAAAGAAGAGGCAAATTCATGACACGGGAGAGGAGGAAAAGCTGATGGGGAACTGTCCACTGTCCTGAAGGCAGCAGTGGGAGGGGCGGGATCCTGAGCAGGGGTGGTGGGGGTGGCTTTGCTATGGAATTCTCACAGTTCTCCTCCTGAGACAGGAAGGTCTGGCACAGGTGCAGACAGGTGGCTGGTACCATGATAGAAGCAGGTGGGATTCTCTTCTTGTTGTGTCAGAAATGTTCACACCTCGCCAACTGCCAACCTCGCTTGACTGCCCTTGGGTTCTCTTCCTCTTCTTCCTCCTCCTCCTCCCCTGTTCACTCTCTCTCTCCCCTCCCTTCCTCTGCTCTCTGCTCTGCTCTTTTCTCCTCAACCCTCTGTACATTTTATTCTGGTCATTTGACTCATATCCACAGTTTCAAATATCGTCTCTATGGAAGGGACCCCCAAATTTGACCTTCACTTCTGAATTCTCTACTCTGCTCCAATCCAGACATCTCCTATGTCAAACTCACGTTCCCAAATAAATGTCATGGTATTTTCCCCCCTCAGTGTTTCCCCTACCCTCTGTCACACACAAAAATGTATCTCTCTCTGGCTGCCCTTTTTCTGAAACTGGGCTCACCAAGTTTAAAACTGCAGCACCAGTAAGTATTTATAAGTAAAATTCTTCGGGAAGTAGGAAAAGGAATAAGAACAACATTGGCAAATTACTGATGATTAAAGTTTGGTTGCCCACATGCAGGTTCATCATGCCATTCTCTCTGCTTCAATAGATGTGGGAAATTTTCCACCCTGAAGTTAAAACAAATAAGCTCAAAACTATTCTGGTTCCTTCCAGTCCTCGCCTCATGATCTGGTGAGATACCAAGTCCTATAAATCCCTCCTTCACTTTTTTTTTTTTTTTTCCCTGTGTGTCTTGCTGTTCATGGAGCTCAGCTGGGTTGCAGTGTTTTGCTGTTTTTTTCTCTTTTGGAAAGTCAGAGATGGTTACTGAACTGAGGATTAGATACTTTATTCCCTGATCATGCATTAGAGACTTACCCGCCACGAATGGTGGAAAGAAGTGGGAAACAAGCTCCAGATGAGCTCAGAGAAGATCTAGACTTAATTCTGCCTTTCACTGGAAGTCTGCACCCAAGGAAGCTCCTCAATTTCTTCGTACTTTTCCTACTTGTTGGAAAATAAGAAAGGGGTCCTGCAACTAATTTGCCGAACAAATTGGTGTGAACTTGAGTTCCGTAACCTGAAGATATTTCTCAGTGTTAATCATTTCATTAGCTGGCAACATTAGAAAAGGTGGGACTTCCACAGGAACGCTTGGATTCCAGCTCCTTGTCAATCCTAGCCTCCAGCAACAGTGCACCTGCACTCTCCATGCGTTAAGGACCCACTGCGCACTCAGAATGGATGTGGCCTCTGCAGCTCCTCTGCTCTATGCTCTGGCTAGTTCATCACATTACACCTGCCCCGAATGTGGGGACATTTAGCCCGTGACTCCCACCTGCTTATCCGATCTCTAAGATTAGTTCTTAGACGGAAATCTGAACAACTGACTTTGACCAAAAAATGCTAAGAAGATCAGGAAATGTCAAGATTTGTGTCTCTCCGGGCACTCTTCCAGCCAAGTCTTAATTCCACATTTTTTTTTCTCAGTTGTTTAAAGACTTCTCTGTCTCTATTAGTTAGATCTAGTTAGATGAGTTCAAACAGTATGAACTACACCAAAATATGGCCCTAACACGGCTAGGGCAGACGTCACCTCACTCAGCCTGCTTTTGTCACCTGGGGCCACAGAGGATAAGAATGGAACCAATGGCTTTCCGATTGGCCCCTTTCCCTGGTTCTTCCAGTGGCCGTGCTCCTTTATACCTTCCAGTACCTAACCAGTCCCTCCGTCTGTGCAGTCCTCTACACACCCCTCTGTTCATTTACACTACCACTCAGAATCTATCGTTGGCTCATTCGTTTGTTTATTATTTACTTGCTTGTTTGTCTTCCTGTGAGGGTAGGGATATTTCTTGTCTTTCTGGTTGTTTTATGAGGGTCCAGTGTTTAGCAATATTCCTGGAATATAATGGATATTTAACAATAAGTGTTTCCAGGTTTCTCTTTCTCTTGCCCTACACACATACACACACACACACACACGTATGAATGTGTATGTGTGCATACTCCTGATACAATATATGTGCGTACTCACATATGTACATATATGCACATAGAATCTATAATCACACATACATATACCTATCAATCCATGTATATAAATGTGTGTACATATGTGTGTGTATACTGCATATATGTGTCTCCCTGTTATCAAGGGAGAGAAAGCATATAATGGGATTTGATCCCAATTCCTACAAGAATGGCCCAGTCCGTTCTTTCTGACTGTGACTCTTCTCTTACAATTTTATTCCTCTGAGAACATTGACTTCACCCAGCTACTATGTTATTACAGTGCTTTACAATAGTTTTCTTAACTCTTATGAGTCCTTTCTTCAGAGAAAGTCCCACAAAGACGACGAATATGGAAAACAAGTAAAAGGAGAACTGTTTCAGCTGAAAAGCAGAAGTCTTAGGCCTTAGTCTGGTCTGTTCCTACCCACTCCAATTTGTAGCCCCCAGAGTCTTCCCAAGGGGTAGCCCCTGGACTCTCTGAACCCAGTTTGGAAACCACCATGCATAGAAGGCATCCCCCTAATGGGCATGGTGGGGAGTCAGTACAGTGAGGCTCAGCTATGGGAGCCCACCCATCTGATTTAGACAAGACCCTTGGACACCGAAGGCCAACTCTGCTGAATAGCCCTCAATCACGTTTTCCACCTTAATCTCAACATGTATGGGGATAGCCTCTTACATTCAGCTTGATCATTTGATGTAGATTGAGTCCTGGTTAGTTTTTCCACCCTGCAGTTAGATAACATTAGTAATTCAGTGTTTATCTTCACTATGGACACATACCAGATACTGATACCCACAGTTAGCTCAACTAGTTAGTATTAAGGTGCAATATCACTTATGTAACAATTTCAATAAAAAATTAAGTCACAGAGATTAATTTTTCAGCTTTATCTTTTGCTATGCCCATATACAACCTTTCTGTTCATGCAGAGAAAAAATCTGACTGCTAAATCCCATCAGAATTATTGTGACTTATTCTTGAACTTCTTATGGGCTCCAACAAGAAAAAAAGCAAAAAACAAAAAACAAACAAACAAAAAACCCTCAAAAACAAAAAGGAAAAAAGAAAATGCAAGAAAAAATAAACAAAAAATAAAACCCAAGAACCTTATTTTCAGAGATGAATCTTACAATGTTTATATCTCTTAGTAGAATACATATTTTTTTCCTTTCCTTCTTATGAAATCCAATAGAAGATGAAAACAGTGATGAATAATAGAATATATTTTTTACAAAAGTGCATAAAAGACACGTATTTTCAAATAGCACAGGCCATTTATTAATTAATTTTAAAAACTACAATGGAAAATACTCTGGATACCAGATTCTATGCTATACAAAAAAATGGTAAACAGCCATAACTGGATTGTTTTGTGAAGACCAGAGATTCTAGTAACACGATTCATTAAGAAAATGGCTGTATTAATTTAAAGTGATTGAAACTTTGATGTAAATTATGGTTCATCCATTAGGCATGAGCAGAAGCTTTTAGCACATTAATCTGAAAGAGCAATAGAGGAACATCTTATTTCCTACAAGAGAGACTTAAAATATATGTATCTTTAGCTTCCTCACAACGGTAAGATCAATCATCGGAGGCATATGGTACTAGCAATACAAAATACATAGGAAAACAGATAACATATGGTTTGCATTTGCAAGGTAGGCTGTGTGAAAAAAAGTATTTCACACCTTTCCCCTCAATTATAAATGGCTATAAAAGAAATAAAGACTTTTGCAAAAAAAAAAACTGGATTAAAAAAATATATATCAGACATAGACGTTGAAAATGGATGCTTTGGAGGAGACTGAATTTTTTTTTTCAAAGGATTGAAGAAACAAGGATACATTTGTTACTTCAATAGTTCTAATCCAGGGTGAACTTTCAAAGAGCAAATGGCAAATGTTTACAACCCCATAAGGCCAAAAACGATAAAAGGGAAATTTATAGTTGGCAAAGGTAAATATGTAAATAAGGTTTATAGCGGCTCCGAACATCAGGCATTCTAAATTGTGACAAGGTAGAGTATCTGTTCCCTGAATGTGATCACTGCCAAACGCTACCTACCGTCAGCACGTTAGAGTGAGGCTATCGGGACGGCGGAACTAAACAAGAAAGGGCTGAAAATCAAACCAGAAATGGGGAATAAAGTTAAAAAAAAAAAAAAGCTATTCCTCACTTTCCCTGGATAAAATGTCTGCATGACCTTAAATATAAACTAGCACCTTGCATAAAGGGACAACTGAAAAGGAACGTTGGGGTTTGGTGTCTTATGGAGGTGGCTTGAATCACGTTAGTGTCCTCAAAGTTGTCACCTGCATGGCTGGCTGAGCCTGGTTGTGGGTGGAAACAAAAGTTACTGAAACAAGTTTATGTTCCATGTGTTTGGCACCCCTGGTATAAATTTCCAAGTCCACTCTAGGGCATCTCTGGAATCTCTTAAGAAAACGGAGGTATCAGTAGTGCCTTTATTTATTTATTTATTATTATGTTATGTAAGTCACCGTACCGTACATCAGTAGTGTTTGATGTCGTGTTCCAAGATTCCGTGTTTGTGTATCACACCAGTGCTCCCTGCCGTCCGTGCCCTCCTCAATACCCACCACCGGGCTCACCCATCCCCCAACCCCCTCCCCTCTGAAACCCTCAGTTTGCTTCCTTGAGGCCACAGTCTCTCATGGTTCGTCTCCCGCTCTGCGTTCCCCCTTTCATTTTTCCCTTCCTTCTTCTAATGTCCTCCGTGCTGCTCCTCATGTTCCACATATGAGTGAAACCATACGGTAACTGACTCTCTCTGCTTGACGGCTCTCGCTCAGCACAATCCCCTCCAGTCCCAGCCAGTCCATGGAAATGGTGTTCAGACACTGGTTCTGAGTCTGTAGAATCTCCTTTCCCCCAAATACCTCCAAACAATTACAGCCTCAGGCCCTGGACCAAATCGGATGTGTGTTTTGGGTTAGCTCTAGACTAGGATAATGTCCTAACTGTTGTCTGGGGTTTAGGCTCATTCAGCTTATCCCGCGGCCATCCTCAGATGACTTGCCCTTGGATTTTTAAATACTGACTGTAAGGACCTATTTAGCAAGAGGTTTTCATTAAAGTTAAACTGTCCCTGCTCCCCTTCCCCCAGAGGATTCACTTAAAAACAAGTCCTGGAAACCAGCCTCTGGTAACAAAGCTCAGACACGAGGGTGGGTCAGGCCAGGTAGAGACATCAGATCAGTAGTACTGATCAGACATCTGATCAGTAGAGACAGTTGCATTCTGTCTCCCTAGCTACCAAGGAGTAGGGGCCCTGACCCTTTGGGAACCCTTTTTTGGCGCCAATCCTATTCAAGGTGTAATAGGCTGGTTCAAATGTCTACTAGGGTAAATTGTAACTCAATTGGTCACCTAGCATGACCGGGGAGTTTCCTGTGTGTGTTACAATCTCATTGGTCACCTGTGCGTGGCCAGGCCCGACCGCATGGCCTTTGCCCTTAAAAGCTAGACTGTGAAACAGAAAAGGGTCGCCTTCTCTTGTAAGAGATACGGCCCCGAATGTTCAGTTAGATTCTTGATGCTTGGCGCCAAATAAAGCTTTGCTTGACCTTCGCTTTGAATCAGTCTCGCTCCTTTAATCACAGACCCATTTATTGGGGCATAATACTGACCATTGAATCAACAACATTTGCTGTGAGCTGTTGCGTCCGTTGCTGAGGCAAATTCCTAGAGGGATGACTGTCCTCTCCTTGATTTCAGCAACCACACAAGAGTCACAACAGTGCACTGTGAGTGGTATGCACTGACTTGGAGGTCCTCCCCACCCTGGGAAAAGGAAATTGTCTAGTTTGTGAAGGATCAAGGCATTTCAGACAGGAATCCGAGGGCATTTTTTTGGGGATAGAGAGAACTTTACCGAAGGCTGTTATTGATCATTTTAGTTAACTTTTAAATTAGAAAAAGAGAACAATCTAAAAATGACACTTATTCTAGTGAGTTGCAGGAAGCTTACAAAAGACTTATTTTACTGAGGTTGTTTGCTTTGGTTTAAGGATTTCTCTCCCCAAAGAGTGCCCGCCATTGCTCCATGCCCAAATTGATCCCTTTTAAATGGAGGGGACCTGACTTACCTTCCTAGTCAGGGAATCTGGGAGGTCAAGCCCGCAAATGAGGCAACCCCAAGACCTTATACTCTCCTCGATAAACATCAGTTAAAGTAGGGATTGCGCATGATTTATCCTGGGGCAAAATCCTCAATCCCATGGAGAAGAGCAGTTAAAACTCATGTTACTCCCTGCAACTTTAAGACAGATTCTGACTTTTTGTTGAAATAGAGAGCTTATTCCATTTTTGCATATTTCTGTATAGCCAAATCGGAATATTGAAAAATATTTTACTTAATATGTTCAAAGACCATTTGGAAGCTTCCAGCAGTAGTGTAGAATACAACAGTCTATATTTATGATGTAGAATGTAGCCAGGCCTCACAGTGAGCAAGTGAGTTGTGTAACAGTGAGAGATTTCTCTTATTCTATAAAACTCTATGATTTTATTATGACCTGATTATTTTAGAAATTGTTTTCTCCCCAACTCCTACCTGATCACAGAGATTAGATGGCAGACTCCTAAAAACTGTTACAAAGTTTATACATGTGGAATTTAGAAATGTCCACAGGAATAATCTCTGAACGAGGTGACATTGACCACTGAATTAGTGGAGAGAATTTTGTTCACCCTCTACTTCTACAACATTTTTGAGTGTTTTTTGGCATAAAAAAAAAAATGTGATAGCATTATAAGAGCAAACTAGAATGAGAAATGGCCAAGGGCAGATGACTCTTCCGATCCCTAGACGGTGGATGGAGTTGCCGTTAGCAGCAGCGCACTGACTGGCAGGACACAGAAAAACAGTCAAGGGAAAAGCTCCTCACTTCCTACAAAGGGAAACCGCATCTTTCACTTATTTTCCAGACTCTAGTTCATTTGTAACAGAAACAAACCCACCAAGAAATCTCTGGAAAATGGCAGACTCTTTTCCAGGCTCTGTGCCTATTCTCCGGGCAGTCCGTAACGCTCCTGGTCATCCCTCATCCCGGAGCTGTGGCTACACAGTTCATAAAGAAGGACACAACTACTCTCCCGCCCCTGGGTCACGCTCCTTTACCATGCGATTCTGCCCTCCCCCACCCCTTCTATCCAGAGTCTCTCTGCTCCCCTCAGTGTGGTCCGGTGAACAGAATGCAGGCAAGGTGATGTTGTAGGACTTCCTAGCTTCTCCTCAAGAAGGCTTCCAGCTGTCCCTCTCCCCCTCCTCTTACCGTCAGATTACAGTCTAGCACGACTGTGCTAGATCTCTTGAGGAAGAAAAGTTCCTGGAGAAAGAGACGCAGCCATCACCTAAGACCATTGGTCAGAAAAACAAGTGAGGCCATCTTTGATCCAAGCCCAATTCAAAGTGCAGAATTATAAACAAATCACTGGTATTGGTTTTAATTACCATGGTTTTGGGTAGTATATTAGGCAGCAGAAGATGCCTGGGGGGAAAAGTATACAGAAAAGTACATGTGAATGTCATCTGACACTACCAAGACCTTTGAACCTTAAATGGGATATTCCCCCCTTAATTTCATGGAATCTCTTATTATTATTGTTATTATTATTTAGATTTGTTTATTTATTTGAGAGGGAGAGAAACAACACAGAGGGAGAGGGAGAAGGAGACTCCCTGCTCAGCAGGGAGCCTGATGCGGGGCTCGATCCCAGGACCCTGGGATCATGACCAGAGCTGAAGACAGACACTCAACCGACTGACCCATCCAGGTTCCCTGTGTAATCATTTTACATGGTGTCCTTCACTTCCATCACAGAGAAGATCCTGGATGGGTTACGTGTCTTTGCCCCCAGTCAGCGAAAATGAGCTCATAAACCCAGCACGAGGCATAAAAAGAGAAGAAAGCAGTTATCACTGCATTCATGAGGACATTCCCTACTTTTTCCAGTTTTCCCTCTCTTCTCTTCTAGGACATGGTTTAATATCCCTACCCTACTTCTTCAAAGTGAGGTGGGCCATGGGATTTATTTGGGCCACTGAAACTCAAGGGGAAGACCTAAGAGCCAGGGAATCACCACACATGTCTCACCCTTTTCTCTTTTTATACTACGATGGCCATGCTCTAGATGGTGGTGCTTCCCTCAGCCTGTCTCCTGGAGTGAGGACAAGCCGCAGAGTCCCCAGCTCATCTGAGATGATCACGCAGCTGGAGAGCTGGAGAGTGATGACTTATCTTCCCAGATAGAGAGGCTCAAGTGGTAGGTTTTACTTAACCAAAAGCACTCTCGTACTGCCGACCCCCCCAACCCTCGCCAAATCGCTGAGAATATTTAAGAGACAAATTTATTCCTCTTTGAACATTATTCCCAAAAGAGACCCAAAGTAATTCTTTTGTTGAAAAGAATAAAAGAACAACACTGAATTTCAGATATTCTATCCCTTTGTTCTGTAAAATATTGGGCAAAACATTAAGACTGTAGACATTTTCCTCTGCCTCATATTTCACATTTAAGCAAACTTTGTATCTCAAATATAAAATTGCTTAACATCTAAATGAAGATCTCTAGATCCCGGAGTCATCAAAATTACTGCTTGTACATGAAATCTCCTTGCTGGTAACTTTATATTTAACCTCCAAGGAATATAACAAATAACTGTTTACAAAGCATAAGAAAGCCCATCTCGCTGAATAATTTCAGCAGTGGCTCCTAAACAGGAGAGCTGGTGATTTTAAACTATGATTCTGCAGATGGTTAAGAATGATTTTCACATCAGGTATCTTAATAAAGAGGCTGCCTTTCAGGAGTCATTACCCTGATTGTCCCTGTGAACCACTGTCTGTTTTAGAAATTGATAACAGAACAGGAATCATTTGTGAATAGTTTTGTTAAATAGGAAGCAAAATAAATACTCGATTTTCACACAGACAATGGTTAACCTAACCCTCTTGCTGGTTCCTTTAGCTTCTGTACCTTCTTCTATTAGGAAAGCACACTGCTCTGGAAATCAATCTGTTCCTCCCCTTGCCTGTGGGATCTTCCCAGGATATAAACATAGACTCTAGGCTGAAAGGACTTTATATGCTATGACTTACTTAATTACATCATGAACCTATGAAGCAGGTATTATTTTCATCATCTTACAGATGAAACACAGAGAGGTTAAGTGATTTGTCTAATGTCACACAGCCGGTAAAGAGCAGAGCTAATATTCAAACCCAGGTCTGGTGGGTTCCAGAACCTGAATTTTTTTCATCAACCTGGTATTGTTTATGTTGCATCAAAGTTTTTATTTTTTTCCTTTTCATCCAGACATATAACCCCAATGATTCATGTACCACAGTGCCTGAAATTTTACTGTTGGCGTTAATCTTGTCCTTTCTATTAGTTCTTCTTAAGAAATGTAATGCTACTAAAAGGGGTAACTCATTGAATTACTAAAGTGCATGAAATGATGTGCATTATTTAGGTGTACTAACTTACACCTTAATTAATGGTTTATTAATTAATGAATTTAATTAATGAACTCTGGGAGAGTCAGAGGCAGAATGAAGTCACAAGGTGTCTAAACGCCAGGGACTCAACAAAAACGGGAAAGGACCAAAGAATGGGACATTGGACATCAAAGGAAAACACAACTGATATCTCCTTTACCTCAGAGCTCATTCTGTATTTAAAGAAAACATCTCTTCCCGTATCATATGAAGGTCATGTTATCTGTAGTAAGTTTTGTGATAAGAAGGATTCCAGGAACACGTGTTGACACCTGCTATTTTAGAGACCGACTGAATGCTTGTGTTTTCCTTGGCAAGTGCAAGCCCAGAGCAGCCGGAGTGAGGGCACAGGGAATGAGATAGGAAGTAGGGGGGTGTGCACACACTGGGTGCCAACGCCACGCTGACCACAGCTTTACAGCTCGTCTCTAGACAACTGATTGACCACACAGGACATCTCCAGACAGATGAATATGGAAAAAAAAAAAAATCACCATCTTGGAAAAGCCCATCAGAGGCAGGAATGGAGGAGAATTGACTCCATGTCTAACACTGATCAAAGTTCACCTTAGAGAGGACATAATTGCCAGCATGTGATATTTTTTCACATTTTACTGTATTTACATTTAACTGACTGTTCACATTTTACTGTAACTGTGTGTCTACAATGCTAGATGAATCAACGTGGGGGTTATTGCGTCTGAAATGCAAGAACAGAAAAAGAACTTACTTGGTTTCCAGGCCTGCCTTCCAGCTGCCTACAACAGAACCTCTTACCTTGGACTGCTTTGGATAAGCACAGACTCAAGAGTCATTGGAACACACCGTTCCTTGCATGGGCAAGGCGAGTTCATTTTACTGTTGCTGGACCTCTTCCATTCTTGACTCTGTGAGTCTATCTTTAATATCCAGTTATAAATGGTAAGATTCTGACTTTTGAGAATATTGGAGAAATGAGACAACATACAGAATATATTAAATGATTTTTTTTTGTGAGACCCTGGACAGACATTGTAGAACAAGTTATAGACCTTGAGAGATTTTCACTGCTAGGAGGCTATTCATAAAAGCACACTGCTCACGATGGCAGGTATCTGAGGAAGCAAGCCGGAGGGCAATTAAAGTTAATTGATATGTTATTGTTCTCTGTGTTGTAGCATTAAAATATAGGAGGAGATATGTGTTAACTTGTCAAATTGTTCTTCTCTGTCTCAAAACCGAAAACAAATAAAGATGTACTTATGGCGAAGGTATTAAATATGTTC
The DNA here is from genome assembly GCF_022355385.1 of Mustela nigripes. Classification (NCBI taxonomy): domain Eukaryota; kingdom Metazoa; phylum Chordata; class Mammalia; order Carnivora; family Mustelidae; genus Mustela; species Mustela nigripes. The sequence continues at coordinate 12,077,738 of NC_081574.1, read as the reverse complement.
CTTGACTTTGACCTTAGCCTTCTCCCTAAATGGTATGGTAAAGCCTAAAAGGAAATGTTGCCCATTCATTTTATAAGCATTTTGAAAGGTGCGAATTTACTTGAAGCAGTGGTTTCTGATTATGGAAGAGTTCACTGCATGCAAAGACATTTGGGTCTTTTGTTACTAATTTCATCCACATTAAAGTTCAACCATAGTATCTTAGTTATATTAGCAAGTTGACCTCTTTGACCATTATAAACTGGGTCCGTTTTTGCTTTGCCTTCTCTCCTATTCCTTCCATCTCTTTAATTGCACACGCATTAAAAAAAAAAAAAAAACTGGTTAAAATGATTTAAGTTTCGCCTATGTCAAACGAGTTAACTAACTGCAGAAATCAAGAGGACAATTCAATTCTATTTATTCTACAGGTACAACATCCATCCACAAGTTACTAAGTCATCCTCAAGCACTTTGTTTTCCCATAAATGGTAATAAAAGAAATTCCATTTGAGGAATCAGGAAAATAATCAATTAGGATAAATGACAACTAATATTTAATGTGTGTTACATGTGTCTCTGGCATACACTGCTTGTTTTTAATTCTCATAATTTTATGAGTTAAGTGTTATCATCACTCACATTTTAATGAAATTTATTTTATTTTATTATTATTTTATTTTATTTCATCATTATTTTAAGGATGAAATGAGTCTTAGATGTTTCATTGCTACAAAATGTTTCTTTTTTTCTTCAGGATGTATTCCCTGCCTCATGTCAGGAATCTATTCCTGGAAAACAGACTTTCTACATGGAAACATTGAGAGCCCATTTCTATCTATTTTAAATGATAAAAATTATGATATGCTATATATCAAATCAAAATTGCCAATCAGGTTCCTAAAAGGTACCAAAAAAGAGTGAAATGCTGACATAGGTTAAAAAAAAAAAAAAAAAAAACTATCAGGTTAGGATGTCATATGCCTAAAGCTATATTTCCTGACCAACACACAATGGATGTGGCTGTTGACAATGACTGGGTCCGAGTAACATGACTTCTCTTAGAGCCAGCAACAGCCAAGATGTTCATGACCTGGTCTGGAAGTCCTCTCACTCTCCAAAGGATTCTGACAGTTGTCTTTGGGGTGTAATTTGAGGTTTACCTGCACATTGACTTGTTTGAAATTGTTCCTTTGTAAATATTGGCCATAGATTGTTTAGCTACTCTATGTATAGGAAATGAAAATGAATTATGCAGGGTAACTGAGGAATTTGATAAAGGACTATTTCTCAAGACATGAGAAATAGGGAAACACATCATAAGCCTAAAAAATTGAGGGGTCCTTAGCGGCATCAGGAAAAAGTAGTTACAAGTATAGAAGTAGCTGTGGCCTTAGCAGACAGAGGGTGCTACCCCAGGGCCCATTTGGGAGGGGCCAGGGGAAAAAATGATGCCAACCCTGTGATCTCCTGCTGGTTTCCCATTGGCTAAATGCAACTGGAAGCCAGAGATCAAGGGAGCCCACTGAGGGAATCCCTAAAGGTCAGCCTTCCGGGGCACCAAGCGGCGTGCAGAAAAGGAGGGAGCAGGTGAGCAAACATCCATCACTAAGAGTAGTTGTTTGTCTTGCCTTGAATTCTCTGCTCTGACTCTGTGATGAGTTGATTTCCATCAATGTCAATCCTCTTGTTCTTCTCCCCTATCTTCCGGAAGCAAGACACGGAAGTGGGAACCCACTTCACCCAAAAACTCCCAACCAGTTTCTTATTGCAGAGATCCCTCATGTAAACATCCTCCATGAACACTCCTCAGACCAATGAATAACTCGTTACATGTTCCAGGCAAGAAAACCCCAGCTAAAATGGTTTTTAAGCCTTCCATTTGCAATGAAAATATTTGTGGAATGAGTTCTATCTATAGAACTTTATTCAATTCAAATCCCCTGAATTTTCCAAATTGACTTAGAAGCCTTAGGCAGTTCAAAACTACCATTGCCTCCAGAATCTTTGGTCCAAGATAGACTCCCACCGCAACACAGCAGCTGCAGACATCAGCAACTTGTAGGAAGTTAAAACCGACACTGCCAGAGGCTTAAGTCATCCTCTGTTGGGCCGCTGATAGGCCAACACCCTGCAACCCCTTCCCAGAAGCAACTGGGCAACAGAGTGGTTATATCTGCTGGTGAGTCCCAGCTCTGTGGAACTCTTTCGATCTTGGAAGGTTTGTGTTGCTGCACCTGAATGGGATGGTCTGCTAAGGGGACATGGCTAATTGCTCGTTCACTGTACAAGGCAGCCAAGATCCATGATCGGCCCCGAATCAGAGTAAGTCATCCATGTTGATAAATTGGCTCCCGACTCACCCTATTCTGCCCGCGGGAACGCATAAGGGTCTTGGTCTGTCACAGGTGCAGGCTCCTCTACACTCAGAGGAAGTAGATGTCAAAACCTAAGCCAGTGACTGCAAGCTTTAGGTTGTGCTTGGTTTTCAAAGATGACACCGCTGATTGTGTAGGGAAGCTGGAAACCCTGCTGTAGGACTTCAGATTCAATTAGCCTGCACTCGTAAACGCTGCCCTTCGCCTGGTGGCTGCTGCCACTAGATGCAGAACCACAGAACCCTTATTTCCCGAGCCCCGCCAAATGAGCTCTCATTTGTTGATGTATATGTTTTTGTAGGAGTTCTTTTCAATGGCGCAACCGGTGGAGGTTTGTAGAGTATGTCACTTACTCATGATGGTTCTACAGGCCCACAAAAAAGCTGCAGGGGAGAAGGAGAGATTCTTTTTCAGGATAATTAGTACAACTGTCATTAGGTGTTTCCTGTTTTTAATCATCGTTCCCTAGCTCACTGACCATCATGGCACTTCCAGCTTTCTTCCAAAGGCTTTCTATTGTAAAGAGAGGAAACCACCAACTCACAATCATGGCGGACCAAGTCTGCGTCTTGCATCGGACTCCCCTCCCGCTGTCTGCCCTTCAGCTATAGTTCTGACCCACTTTGGACCGTTGTGTTTCCTGTTCTCACCACAGGAAATTACCTTCCGACTCTTTCTCCAGGTCCAGTCTCTAGGAAGTGTTACCTCTTCAGAGTTAATCTAGAAAATTCCCTGGCTTCCAGTCACCCCCTAGTACGTCATCTACTACAATTGAAATGAGCTTTTAAAAATTGCATTTGTTTTTGTCTACCACCTGTTTTGTTCCCTACAGAATACCCATTCCTAGAAGAGTACCAAATACATATTTGTTTAAAGATATTTTTATTTATGGGCGTCTGGGGGGCTCAGTGGGTTAAAGCCTCTGCCTTCAGCTCAGGTCATGATCCCAGGGTCCTGGGATCGAGCCCCGCAATCGGGCTCTCTGCTCAGCAGGGAGCCTGCTTCCTCCTCTCTCTCTGCCTGTCTCTCTGCCTACCTGTGGTCTCTGACTGTCAAATAAATAAATAAAATCTTAAAAAAAAGATATTTATTTATTTAAGAGAGAGAAAGAGAGCTGAGGGGAGAGGCAGAGGGAGAGAGAGTGTTTCAAGCAGACTCTGAGCTGAGCACAAAGGGCTAATTGGGGGCTTGATTTCATGAACCTGAGACCAGGACCTGAGCTGACACCAAGAGTCAGATGCTTAGCCGACTATGCCACCCAGGTGCCCCCTGACCAAATACATATTTGTTGATGAATTTCTCTAAATCTAATTCCACTGGACTGACCATCATCTGCTTATGGATTATTTTGCACTGTTTCACATAGATGTATGTGGTCCTGGGCACTTGGGCAGCAAGATGACGGAAATATGGAAGACACTAAAGACAGAAACAGAGGTTCCACCACCTTCTCAGGTTTGAGACACATCAACAAATGAAATCTACTGATTCATCCTTAAGCTTGTATATATATTCATTTTAATAACAATTCACCTCATAGTAGAAATTACCTAAATTCCCAAACCAAGCTGAAAAATAATTGTCACTATGGATACTTATTCATGTTGTTATTTACCTTTAATTGCCAAAAGAAAGAGTTAAAAAAAAACCAACCAACCAACCAACCAAACAAACAAACAAACAAAAAAAAAACAAGTCCTCCTTCTCTCTCTTAGCCAAAATCAAGAAGACCTACTCTAATAACCATAAAACTAACACAGGAAATGGTACTCTTAGTTAACTTACATTGGTTACTAGAAAACTACTTAAAAATTTCCTACCTCAATTTTCTCACAGTAAAGTTCCTTCTTTATGTGGGTAATAAAATGACTTTCTGAAAATAAGTATTAGTACCTCGTAGATGGTGAAATATCTCCCCTTCAGGCAGATCTTTCAAAGGTTTCACATTCTTAGGTCTTTTTCATTGCCACAATCACTGTGAACACAATCAACTAACATATTTTGTTCATGAGGTGGTCTCTGACCTTGTAGAATTAATAGTATATTTTAAACGAGGAGAAAAATTCTCTCTAAGCCTTAGTGGAAGCATGGCTGGTCTATAAAGCCCTTAGAATGTATTTTGAGCTGCTGGGAGTTACTTATATTGGACGTTTGATGTACCCATTCTGTTTTGCTTTCCTCTGAAATAATTCATTTGCCTTCTAAATGGAATCATGAAAATACTTAATAAAAATGGTAATATATCCAAGGGCACATGGTTATAACTGAAGGATTGATGCGGAGAAAATTTTAGCGAGTGAAGGTAGGGGGTAGCGCATGGAGGCTGGAGAGGGGATTGGGGTATTCATTAAGTGATTGTCGGCTTCATGACATTTTTCCTTTGAACGATATTGAGTTGTGGTCAGGATTCTTTTTGTAAGTTTCATCTGGGGTTAATGTATCTTTCTCTTGCAAATCCTTCATAACCAGTCACAACTCGGAGTACAGTAGAGAGCTGCTATTTAGAAAATGAGACTGGGGAACAATTCTGAAGTCATAGACACTCACATCCCCATTCGGGTTAAGTCTCGAAAACATCAGCATTACAGATGAACCTCTCGGATCACAGACCAGAGATGTAGGGGACATCAGGATGCATCTCCACAAGCCGTCGACGGTGACAGGCCTGGGGCCCCTAAAATCCAGCAGCAAGCTTTGGATTGGGTGTTTCCTACCCCATGCCTTCTCCAGAATATGAACCAAAGTGTGACGGCGAGCACCTCAGGCCAACCATATGGTGGACTCCTTCTGCCAGCTTGTGAGTCCACGCCTGCCCTTTCCTTGCCCTTTGTCTACCGCCCACCCTTCCCCAAAGCTTCTCCTTCCCCTCCGGAATCTGGAATCCTCTGCTTAATGAGTCCTTAGAAAGTCAGAATTGGAGGAGCTACTTATGGCCCTAAGGTTAGTTACTGCTGAGCTACGCAGAGGCCCAGAAAACTGGTATATACGTTTTTTTCTTCAATCCTCAGAATTACAAACCACCCAGAGAAGTCTGCGAGACACCTATTGCTCCTAATGATTGCATCTTTCCCTGAGAAGACCAAAGGTCCAAGTGACCTTCACTGACAAAAGGTCATAAGCCCATACTGTGAAGGAAAAAGCTGAACACAGACACTGTGTTAAATCTGAGGGAATGAAAAAGGAGTTCCTTGGGAAGTATTGCCCTTAAAAATGGGGTAACATTTCAGAATTACTTGGAGGGTAGACATCCAGCATCCAGATTCTGGGGTCTCACCTACACTTGGGAACCAGAATTTCTGGAGGTGGAGCCCAGAAATCAGCATTCTAAAGAAATTTAAGTGGTTGTGTGTGGCAATTTAAAAAAAAAAAAAAAAAAAAGAAAGAAAAAAAAATTTCACTCCAAAAGTATCAGCTCCTCTTGTAAGGGAAAGCTGTTAAGCTAGCACTCCACTAAGTCCTAGCAAGTTCACAGGGTAAAACCCAAAATAATAAGGACGGGAGAAGCTGACAGAAATAGCATCTCTTATCAGTGGTTCCCACATACTTTGGTATCAGGACTCCTTTATATTTAAAAAACAAAACAAAACAAAAAAACAAAGAAACGAATCCTTACAGACTCCAAAAGTATTTCTTTTTTAATGTGGGTTTTATCTATCAATATTTATCATCTTAGAAATTTAAGATGACAGGGTGCCTGGATGGCTCAGTGGGTTACGCCTCTGCCTTCGGCTCAGGTCATGATCCCATATCCCATGTGGGATAGAGTCCCACATCGGGCTCTCTGCTCAGCAGGGAGCCTGCTTCCCCCTCCCCATCTGCCTGCCTCTCTGCCTACTTGTGATCTCTCTCCCTCTCTGTCAAATAAATAAATATTTTAAAAAATTTTTTAAAAAAGAAAGAAAGACACTTAAGATGAGAAATTTAACATATATTTATGAATATAATTAAAATAACAATAGACCCCTCATCGATTAACAAAAATAACAGATTTTAAAGAAAAATAACTCTATTTTTCAAACTACAAATACGCTCTATGGTTTGGCAGATTTCTACTGTCTTTCACCACAGAAGATGGCTGGATTCTCCAACCGGCTCCTACATTTGACCTCTTGTGACATCATAGATCACATAGCTTCTGTACACTCTGAGCCCACTCCTGAGAGAAAAGTCAAACAACATCTCAGCATTATCATGAAAATAGTTTTGATTGGATTGGATCTCAAGGACCCACCCCGAGAACCCCCTCCTCCACCATAGTTTGAGAATAGTTGGCGTACATTTTTTTTAAGATTTTATTTATTTATTTGACAGAGAGATAGTGAGAGAGCACAAGCAGGGAGAGCAACAGAGGGAGAGGGAGAAGAAGGCTCCCCACGGAGCAGGGAGCCCAATGCAGGGCTCCATCCCAGGACCCTGGGATCAAAGCAGATGAAGGCAGACACTTAACTGACTGAGCCACCCAGGCACCCCAAATGGCGTATATTAATAAGCCACCACAGTTCTGAGTTCCTTATATCATTTATCCCCCACAAAAAACCTGGAAAGGACATATTATTATCATTATTCCTATTTCAGAAGTGAGGAAATGGAGAGGCATTACAAGAAGTCACAGCTGGACTTGCAGCCAATAGTCTAAAGCGAGTACCTAGACCTTCACCCTGATGCTGTACTGCCTTTAGATTTAGAAAGCTGGGGGCAGACCTGTTCCCAGGACATCCAAAATGAAAATTTAGCTTGCAGTCACTGGCTTCGGTTTTGACATCTACTTCCTCTGAGTACAGATGGCTCCTTATCTAAGGAACCTCCACCTGTGACAGACCACGGCCTTATGAGTTCCCGCAGGCAGAATAGGGTGAGTCGGGAGCCAATTTATCAACAAGAATGACTTACTCCAGTTTGGGGATCTTTGCCTGCTTTGTACAGTGAGCAAACAATTAGCCATGTTCTCTCCACAGACAATCCTATTCAAGTAAAGCAGCAAAAATCTCCCAGGACTAAAAGAGTGCCCATGATGGGGAAAGTCATTAGCAGGGGGCTTGCGAGGTGGCAGGGGGACAGAGCAGCTGGGCTTCCCTGACTACTGCCCCCCCCTACACACACACACACACACACACACACGCACTCTCCCCAGCCAGTTGTTCCTGGACCTCTCCTGGACCAACTCGCCCTTGCCAGTGTGGCTTCAGGTCCTGAGGTGAAGGAATCCTTTGGTAGGGCACGTGCCATGAATACTTGAAAGCCCTGAGCTGTAGATCTGGGAACAAGGAGACAGAAAGTTCTCTTCTTGGCTTACTACCTATGCTAAAGGCAGGAGCGTTTTCCATGTTTCATTTCTCTCTTTTCAACACTTATCCTTTCTAGAAAACAAAGACCAGCACACAAGAATACATGGGTTCCTTTACTGGTTTCTAACCTACCAAATAGCATGACAGAAATTAGAATGACTGTACCTTTATAAAAAATAAGATGTGATAAACTTTATTTTAAAAAGTCGCTCTGTAGCTAAACTTAAAATTTATCTGAAATGTAATAAAAATACATTGCTGTAATATTTTTAGAAATAAATATTTACTTGATCTTGACAAAATGTCATTGAACTTCCCTAAAATGAGAGTCTTTTTTATTTGCCAAGTAATATGACTCTTGTCACACAAGATTAAAACAAACGAACAAACAAACCAAAAAACTCCCCATCTTTAGGTTATCTAGGCCTACACTGAAGGGTCACGAGGACTTTCAGTTAAGGAAAAATCCATGAGGATGTTGGGCCTTTGGGCAAAGTCTTCTCACTATTCAGCATTTTAACAGAAGGCTTCTTCCAGCAAATGGAAAGAGAAAAAAGAAAACACACACACAAATCCTCCCTCTTCAAGTCTGAAAGAACACGATGAGGCACAACATGGCCACCGGTGATGAAGACCACACTGGCAGTGAAGAAGTTAACCGCCTTCTGATCTCTCTTTTTCTCCCTCACATCTTAACCAAAGAATCATTTCGATCTCTAAGCTGTTTCTAATTAGGTGTTAATGACCTCAGAGTTGTGTGAGTTTACCATGTTCTGTACCTCATTTGATTTCCCCCCTGGGCTAAAACAATACCAAGAGGAGGGAAATGAAGATAAAATACACCTCTATCGTCCCCATGGTTATTGCATCAGAGATATATAAATACAGAGAAGTCCAGAGGGAAAGATTATTATTAACACTAGTTCCATGACCTATGCTAACCAAGAAATGAAAGTAATTATAGTGCTTTCGTGTGCTGGGTGAGGGGGTCCTCACACTCAGAAATCATGAATGAAACCATGGCACAGAGCCCCGCTGGGGCTGGAGAGGCTGGAGGTTTTGGGGACTAATGAGTTCTCTGTACAGAAGGAACAGAAAAACAATGCCCAGTCTCTGAGAAGTGTCAGGAAAAGAATCTCTCCCCTACCGTCCCCCTCAGGTAACAGAGCCATGCGTATCATTAACCTTCATGACAAGAATAAGTAAGTGAGAAAATAACTGAGTAAAAAAAGAAAAAAAAAAAAAAGATGCATTCCATAGGGTGCCTGATGGCTAAACGGAGCACCCCAGTTAGAGGCTTCCAGAATGATTTTATTGCTTTTACAGTGAATTTATAGAAATTTTACAGAATTTCAAAGGATCAAATTTCTCCTGTATTCGGTTAAATGATGATTATATGCATATGTGCCTCCTCACTGAGTACCCCAGCTTCCTATTTGTCAATGAATGAGGATGAAGTAAATATTTAGTCACTAGTAATCCTTGGTGCAACGTTTTATTTATTTGCATTTTAAGGTTTGCACTCATTATAACTCTATAATTGGCAATGCCTCTTACTAAGGACTCATTTGGTTGTTTAAAAAGAAAAAAATCCTCAACAGATTTTAGCCAAGGATGAAGAGGAAAAAGAGTTAGCAAACAAAACTTCAAATGTTGTAAAACAAGATGAGTCGTTCCGGAGTGTTCCACCTGTAAATCTTGAGCAGACTCAAAAATACGCCTGAAAATAAGTGACCTGAGTATCATTTTAAGAGAGAGGGAAAAGAAAAAAAAAAGAGAGAGAGAGAATGAGAGAGAGAGATGGGGGTGAAATTAAGAGCTGACCATGTGCCATTACAACATATTGACTGAGCTGGTAAAGTCACCATGATTAAAATGAAGTAATTCACTTTGAACTAACTCTAGTTGACTCGTCTAATGTGCCTGAGGATTGTCTGTGGCAAGCCCAAAGGAAATCTTTTGTGCTTCAGTTAGCAATAAAGTTTGGAAATCATTCTTTCCAAGATGAGCACAGATCACCGAGGAAACCAGAAATGTCTTGCCCTTGTATCTTCTTCCAGCCTGGAGGTAGTCTACCTCGGCTGCCTAAACGTGGGTGAGGTTGGCATCGGTGGACGAGCCGAAATGTCACAAAAGTGCTTCACGTGAGGATGCTGAGGGCCAGAGATTTTAGCTTATTGACATGGCAAAGCGCAATGGGTAGGATGTGTCCAAAGTAAGGACAAGGTCAGTAACGCCCCTCCCTGACTCACGAGACCTACACATTGGTGTAGGTCATTGACCAAAACTTGAGATCAGTTGGCCTTTGGGTCCTTTCAAACCAGCTGTCCACAGGATCCCAAGTCCCGTTTGTGGTGCAGAAAAACCAAACAATCTTTTTTGGGAACAGATGTTTTGTGATCTGATGGTGGGGGACAGAGACAGGACTGAGGGGTCCTTCTGATTCTTGCATTTCCTGCTTTGCCCTGTTGAACATGTTGCTTCCATTCCAGGGAAACTTCAGGGGTGCTGCCCGATGTCCATACACCCGAATCCTTACAGGGTATTAACCACCCCCCCCCAAAAAAAAACCACAAACAACGATGAAACACAATGAAATCTGCTCGCCTCCTGCTCTCCCATCCCTGTAGTTATTTATGAGACAATTTTACAACGTATTTTTACAGGATCATGATAGCATCACATCCCTCCTTTGGACAATTCCAGAAGCAGGACGGAATGATCTCTCTGTTCTTCTGCAGGATAAATGCTTCCTCTTCACGCTGCTGTGCAAAACACAGCCAAGCAAGGGACGCGAAACTAGGTTAAAAAGCTTAATATAACTGTACTAGGTTGACAAAGCCCAGGATTAAAATTCAGTCACGCATGCAAAAAATGTAATAAATGAATGAAAATGTATCTTATGGGTCATTTCTGCTTTAATAGCACCTTTGTGCTGTAGAACCCAAACAGCAACAGTCCTCTTACACACGCCTCGCCAATGAAATGACATTAGGTTTCTAGGAAGCTAATGACACACAGCCGGTGCAGAACGAAGCTGGGGCCCACGGATTTATTTCATGCAAACATACAGGGCGTGGAGAGATAACTTATCAGTCAAAGATAGGACTCCATTTAAAGCTGCCGCAACATGGCAACATGGACGTTGCGGTGCGTCTCCATTTTTCAGCGAAATAGAGGTTTTCTTTTTCGCTTCACATAAAGTCTTCAACTAGCTCAAGCCTTCTAATAAATTGCAAACTCTGTAACCATATATCTTCTATTATGCCGCTTGTTACTTTACTAAGACAGGAAATTAAAGCAATAAAACACTTTCAAAATGATAGGGCACACTCAGGCAGTCATTTTTCTTATGTTCCAGTATTATTCTTCAAAAGACCTTTTATGATACTAATACTAAATTCTTTGAAGTCACAAGAATCTGTTGAAAGTGTTGAATTTTGGAGATAGCTCAAATATTGCATCTAATCGTGCGTTTATTAAAATGCAATACGTGGTAGAAAATTTCAAAACATGACATACAATACGGTTAAATAATATATGACCAGATACATTTCAAGTCCACATCAGAGAGTCCATTGTGTGGAAATTTGATTGAATGCTCAGGAAAATCTATTTTGCTTTTTCTCACCTTATGTGGCCAAATGCACAACATATGTGGTCATTCGTATGAAAGGCTGATCACTGCGAGACGGAGGACCGCGAACCAGGCAAACACCATTATGGTCACTTATGCAGCATGTTCACATAAAGGAAATTGAATCAGCCTTATGAGGCTGTGCATTCTTTATTAACCTCCTAGAATAAAAGGTCAGACGACTGTTCTTTTAAAAGGGCTAGAGGAGAAATGCAAAAAAACTGCAATATATCCTAGGCAGTGTATTAGGCAATCGCGTTAAACAGCTCGTGAAGTGATGTGCAGAAAAAAAGGGGGAAAAAATAAGCCCTCTTCATTGACTATTAGGAAAAAAAAAGTGTCTTATTTTCTTTTCAGCTATAAGCATTTCCATCCAACCTTATGGAAAAAGAAGTAGAGAGAAAATAAACTGATAGGCGGAAAACCATCAAAAGTGTCAACTGAGAAGAAATGAGAGCTCATAAACACGGTCCCCTCTTCCCCCTCCCTCTTGGGCAGGGCTTCATTCACACCACATTCCTGGCCCTCCGCCCCGAACCGTTTGCTAAGGTTTGCAAAAAAGCAGGCTGAAGAAGGAGCATTCCCTCCCCTAAGACGGAAACAAAACCCCAACTTCCCATGAGGTGAAATTGCAGAGTTGCCTGAGCAGCGCAGGAATTTTCCTCTTCTTTGGAAACCCCCAAAATGGTTGATCTCTTTCTCAACGTGTCATTTTAAACAACTGCTATTTAGCAGGTGGGAATGTTCCAATTAACTAGCAAGGGCCTTCCGAGGCGCTACGAAGAGCCTTTACAGTGGCAGGCTCCATCTCCGTGCACTACCTTTCCTCGCTCAGCTGATTAGGGTCAGCACTTTAAAATTAGAAAACGAAGCCCTTGAACCCCTTGTCAGAGCTATATACACACTTGCTAACATTAAAGGATCTTCCGCACACCAAAGGGAAGTCAAACTGGGCCTGCATGCTGCTAATTTACTTCAGTTCTTTACCAATTCCTATTCCTGTCTAGAAAGATCTTTTTGATATTTTTTTGAAACATTGTCCTGAATTCCCAGTGATAAAATTAGCGGGCCCAATCTGAGGCATTAGTCCTCGATAATGTACGTTCCCCTTCTCATCTGACACAGTTCATCTCTGCTGGAATTCCAAAGCAATCAACTACCTGGGGATACTTTTCCCCAGAGACCTTTCTTAGCACACTATATCAATTAACACAAAAGCAATTCTGGACCCCCTCCAATACGCTACACTACCATCTGGTCTCCCTGGAACCTGAGGGAGAGGGGCAGATTTCAATTTGTCAAAACAATGCAAATTCCCCAAATTATTTTCAAATTATGCATGTTTACTTTCATGTTGTGCCCATTCATCTCTTAAAAGGTACTTTGCAAATTCCTCTAAAGACATTCTCCAGCTTGCATGCTCTCTCCTTCCCCCCTCAGAAATCCAGGCTATAAAGGCAAAAGTTTGAAGAAATAAGAGTTAATAAAACCTAAAGAACTTGCCGGTCAAGGGCAGTGACAAATTATCAGATGTGTTCACACCTACACGCCCACTTGCACTAGCCCAGTCATCCATTTGGGAGTATAATTTTTAGGCAGCAAAAACATCTGATATTATTTGAGAGGAACCAAGAAGATTCTCACATCAAAGAAACATGTTCCAAATGCCACCGTTTGTCACTCTTTCCCTTTAAGGCTTTGAAAATTCCTGATAGAATATAAGCAATTAATTTAAAAGTATTAATAAATTAAGTCATTTTTCACTCATTATAAAGAATTGATTTGGCAGATGAGTTTGGTCGTTACCTTGAGAAGTTCTGATGCGAGGACAGACGACGGGAAAGATCTAGGGCTCTACTAGCCCAGCGCAACAGTGACCGGCCACAGTACGCATTAATTAAAACTAAATGCAGTTTTAGAAACTCATCTCCTCAATCATATTAGTCACATTTTAAATGCTCGACAGTCACATGTGGCTAGTGACTACCTCACCAGACAGCACAGACACGGAACATCCCCATCACTGAAGAAAGTTCTGTTGGGCAACACTGATGGTCCAGAACATGGGATGTTATAGATGTAGGATGGCTGGCGGTCTACAAGCAGGGATCCTCTTGATATAAAACATGGAAAATGGCCCCAAAGCAGGTAGGACAAATGCAAAAAAATCTATCTGTGATTCTTCCTACTTGTGTGGAGACTGGGTCCTTTCCATTAGGACAAAGCATAAGGGAAAGATAAGAACATCTTAGCTCACTTGGTTGTGTGTGCCTGGGCAGATATATTTCATTTGACTCTTGCCTTTGGCTGACTAGCAACCACCTTTGCTTTTGCTTACAGCAATCTTTCTATTCTGCTCAGCCAAGAGCTATAGGTAGGGTTCATTCTACCACTGGCTCCCAGAAATGGCGCTGGTCTGGTCCTCTGGAGTGTCCCAACTCATAAGCCACAGTAATAGATTAAAACTGTTCAGCCCATCAGAACTCATTAGAGGTCCCTCTGGCCTTTTCCTTGAGAGACTAGGGAGGATGATGATAGGAGATGCAAAGAAGATGCTTCAGACTGAAAACGATCTTACTATGCAAAGGCCTGTCTGTGACTATTGGCTCCAGAGAGGACTACAGAAGGAGAAAAGATGAGAGACCAGCTTCTGGAGACCTCCTGTTAGGCACTGGATCCATGCATGCTCAGAACCAGACTGTCACCAAACTGATACTATTCTCTCCGTGTCCATTTAGACCACAATAGTCATCAGTGATTACATATACACACACATAGGCATGCCCACAGTGTATAACAGACCTCCAGGTTGTACTGAGTAGATTAAAAAACAAAAACAAACAAACCAAAAAAAAAAAAAAAAAAAAACCAAAAACCAAAAACAAAACATTCCTGACAGCAGGAAGAGCATGTGCAACAGTCCTGGGGCAGGAAGAGACTGACAAACTGAAAGAACAGAAGAACCGTGGCTGAAGAGTTACGGGTTGGGTTGGTTGGAATGGCTCAAGGGGCAGAGACATGGTGGGGAGTTTGGGGTTCATTTCACAAGAAATGAGAAAGTATTAAGCAACAGTTCAGACAGATGGCATCCCTTTGACTGCTCCATTAGTATGAGGGAGATGAGATCGGCGACATAGCATTCTGTCAGGAAACTCGGCTAGGAGGCTATGGTGGACTGGGACGCGACAATGGCGGGAGGTGGGGTGGAATTTAATTGGAGAGAGAATCAAGAGGACTTGAAATCAAGATTTTTTGGTTGCTACGTCTGGGTGGGTGGTCACAGCATTTACCAAGATGAAGGACTGGGGAAGGAAGAAATAAGGGTGAATGGGATGCGGAGCGGTACCCCTCGAGTCATTTGATGAAAAAGATAATGTGGACTGTCCAAATTAAACACAATCTGAAAATGAATTCTACATTCTTCGAGTGAGAAATTGCCCTGAGGAAACACTGAGTCAAAAATTCAACTTATGCTTGAATCCCATCGGCCCAATACTATCAAAAGATTTTAACTGCTAACTTGTTTTTGGACAATTAGGCTACCACTTATTAGATTATAATAATGTTCCAAAAATACCATTTCTAGGATGAGTTTGATTCTATTCTAGTACTCGCTAGTACTCTTGCTTTATATTCTTTCTATAATGCTTAAGAACATGAGTTGATTTCCTATAATTATCCTATCCTGGTTTACTTGTTTTCTTATTTATTCAATTGTGTATTTTTTTGCTAATCATATAATCTTGTAGGTTCATGTAATATTGTACCCTAGTCCTGTATTTTTAATCTCAAGTGATCCCAAGTCAAATGGTGAATCTAAGATTGAATGGCCCTATTACACCATGGTAATAATAGGTCATCATTTAATACTTTATACAGGGGTGCCTGGGTGGCTCAGTCAGTTAAGGACTGACTCTTGATTTTGGCTCAGTCATGATCTCAGAGTTGTGGGGTCGAGCCCCACGTCTGGCTCCAGGCTCAGCAAAGAATTTGCTTGAGATTCTCTCCCCCTCTTCTTCTGCGCCTCCCCTTGCTCTCTCTCTCTCTCTCCCTCTCTCAAATAAATAAATAAAAGCTTTAAAAAAACCACTTTGTGTTGTAGTGAGCACTGAGTATTATAGCAACTAACGAATCATGACTATGATTCAAAAAACTAAAGACATACTATATATATATATATGTTGGCTAACTGAACATAATTAAAAAACCCTATTACCTTGTGCAATAACAGGTATTAAATCATCTTCCACAATAACAATACGAGGTGGTCATATTGGTCCATTTTACAGATGAAGTACTGAGGTGCACAGATGTAAAGTAAGTTTCTAAGGTCACAGAGAGCTGAAATTTGAAGGAAGTTTGCATCCACAAGCCACAGGCTGATTCTGTGTTACCTCCTAGGTCATGGGACTAGAACTCCTCAGCAGGATGATGAAATGTTATGTATATATCATTCTTACCTTTTCATTTGCAAAAATATATATGTATGTATACATATATATACACACACATATGTGTGTATATGTAACATTACATTATAATATTGCAGAATGTAAAATCCTATTTTAAAATCATAATATGCCATACACTACAAGACATTGATTAAAAAAATTCTTAGGGAAAAACTTCCTTTCAACAACATTAGCCAGCGCCAGGGTAGGGATACAAGGTCCTCTGTCTTTCCATTTCATGTTTAGTGTGAAAGATGGACAGTGGAGAAGGCAGTGGCACAGGTCAGATTGCTGACACATGGCCTGGACTTCCAGGAGTGAGGCCACTCTTTGGATGTGCCACTGTATGTGGTCTCTAGGGGCCTAAAGGAACTCCCATGTGGGGAACACAGAGGGAAGCCATCTGAAGGAAGGTGGTAAGGATTACTGAGGTGCCCTCCTGAGGACTGATAAGGAGATAATTTTTATATTTTGTAAGATAGCATAATGCTTCCTAAATATTTATCTGTATATACAGTGAAATTTCTGATGAACTGTCTCCCCCTCCCTTTTTAAAATATTTTATATATTTATTTGACAGAGACAGAGAGCATAAGCAAGAAGAAAAGTAGAGGGAGAAGCAGACTCTCCACTGAGCAGGAAGTCTGATGGGGGACTCAAACCCAGGACCCTGAGACTTAAGCAAAAGGCAGACACTTAACCGACTGAGCCACCCAGGCAGCCCATTCCCCTCACACTCCACTTTTTGAAGGCTTGTTCACTATTTGAGAAATCACTGTACTCCATTAGAGATCATTCAAAGGGTGCCTGGATAGCTTAGTCAGTTAAGTGTCCAATCCTTGATTTCTACTCAGGTTACGATCTCCGAGTCCTGAGATCGAGCCCCGCGTCAGCCTCTGCACTCAGTGGGGAGTCTGCTTGGGATTCTCTCTCTTCCTCTCCTTCTCCCCCTACTGTCTCTCTCTCTTTCTCAAATCAATAAATCAATAAATATATCTTAAAAAAATATATTTCAAATATCTACACAGACCTTCCCATCTTTCAATGAGGACTACCCTTTTACTACAACCCTAATAGGAGCAGGCAACTCAAAGCACGAACCACAATAGAAATTTCTTTAGGCAAGTTGAAGTCATCTTTATTTCTAGCCTTCTTTCATGCAATTTATTAGCGATGGCAGATTCTCTTCTGAAGCTAGTACTGAAAGCGTATTTTCTCTATGATTTTATTTCCAATGGGTTTTAGGATTTTTGAAGGCAGGCATTATATCTTTATGCTCCTTCATACTTATCAAAGCAGCTTCT
The DNA here is from genome assembly GCF_022355385.1 of Mustela nigripes. Lineage (NCBI taxonomy): Eukaryota > Metazoa > Chordata > Mammalia > Carnivora > Mustelidae > Mustela > Mustela nigripes. The sequence goes on along the minus strand of NC_081574.1, from coordinate 12,060,704 downwards.
ACAGTTCCTTGCACGCAGTAGGTGCTAGCTGGATGGGAAGCTCTTTAATATTTCATTATTTCTATGATATTTCATACCATTTTTACTGAAACTTTAGAGGAAGCATTTAGAGACTAATTTTCCACGCCCACTGAAGCTGTATTTGCTTTCCTTCTTGAACCTAACCATTGCTCAGGATTATGAGAGACCGGAACATGGTGGTGGCATTGTTGCCTTTCGTCTTCCTATGTGAGTGTAGATTTCTCTGGTGCCCACATACCAGTCCTAACGGAAATGGCTAGAAATAAAATATTCAATATTTAAATTACCTTTTAAGGTTTACAATTCTCTTGCATATCCATCACTTCCGTAGACCCTCCAACATTACCATTATTGATGTATTAGGATCTTTATTTGGATTTTTCTGCTCTCAATGATCCTATCATGATAGATGCAAGATCAGCTGATTGTCTCAACTGAAAATCAGAAAGTTTTACTGCTCCGTATAGAGTCAGTAAATGAATATTGCTCTAATTTCAACAACCATGGCATTTTGTCATTAAGAGCCTCTTCATTTCCTAGGAGTTTCATGTTGAGTCATCCCGATAGCCTGGTTATATCCCTAATAAACGTTTGGAGAGGAGCAGGAAATAGCCATTTCAGCAGGTGGCACTGCTCATATTTGCAGTTTCTGATCCTCCTTTAGGCAACAGAGTTGAAGGCTTCATGATGAATGAGCCACCGCTGATTGGACCCATTGTGCACTCGCGCTTCTTCTTCTTCTCCTTCTCCTTCTTCTTCTTTTTTTAAATTTCTAACTTTAGTATGCAGAAGATGCTCTTGGTGCTCAAAAGCGTATGCACTCTGGGGCTAAAATGTAACAATGACATGTGGTCTCATGAGTTTTTCTTCAGGGCTGATAGCAAGCTCTTACGGTGGAATCTATGTGTCAGAAGTTGACCAGAGAGGTTGAAATGTGGTCTTCAAAAAACGCAGCCCTGATTGTAGAAGCACCATGCAAGGGACAGCAACCCTCCACCTGGTTGTCAATCTCTCTCTCTCTCTCTCTCTCTCTCTCTTTTGTTCCTTTTTTAAACTTTGAGAGGAATAGTTCTTCAGAGTGGATGACTTGCCTAGCATCTCATAAAATGGTTTTGGACATATTAAGGATATTCCAATTGCTGATGGTGTAGAATTTTTCATTTCAAGGTTAGACTTAATATAAAATTTGTCACTAATGACTCAAAAAAATCTTGGCAAAAGTCTTGTGCAAAGGATGATTTGCAATACCTAATACTAACAACAATGAAAATAAAAATCTCTTCAAAAGCAATCACCTCAGCAGGAACCAGGAAAATGCAAATCGACACAACAATAAAATGCCATTTACCTCCATTTGATTAGCAAAAGTACTCAATAAGGAACACTTCTTAGCAAGTGATAGAATGTGGAGCTACAGAATCTTACATTGCTGTGGGAATATAAATTGGTACATTTACTTTGGAAAACATTTTATCTTGTAAAGTTGAGTATTTATCTTTTTACTTAGCAATTCATTTTAAAAATACTGTTTAGGGGCACCTGGGTGGTTCAGTGGGTTAAAGCCTCTGCCTTCAGCTCAGGTCATGATCCCAGGGTCCTGGGATCCAGCCCCACATTGGGCTCTCTGCTCAGCAGGGAGCCTGCTTCCTCCTCTCTCTCTGCCTGCCTCTCTGCCTACTTGTGATCTCTGTCTGTCAAATAAATAAATAAAATCTTTAAAAAAATACTGTTTTAGTTGTTTATCACTTTATATAAAGGGTATTATGGCAGATTGAATTGTGGCTCAGGAAAGGTATGTCTGTCTACCAGGAACCTGAGTAATGTGGCCTTATTTGGAAAAAGAATCTTTATAGATGTAATTAAGCTAAGACCCTTGAGATGAGATCATCTTAGATTTGGGTGGGCCTTAAACCCAAGGACAAATGTCCTTAGAAGAAAAGTCACATGGGGAAGAAGGTGATATGAGCCAAGGCAGACACTGGAAAGACAGTTCTACAAGCCAAGTATTACAGACTGAATTGTGTTCCTTCAAAATCAATATTTGTTAGTCTCAACACCGAGCACCTCAGAATGTGAATGTATTTGGAGATAGTGCCATTAAAGAGGTAATTAAGTTAAATTGAAACCTTTAAGATGGGTTCTAATCCAATCTGAATTGTGCCTGTAGGAGAAGAAGAGGTTAGGGCATAAAAAAGGAAACCAAGGGCCTTCATGTATGAAACTATAGACTAATGGAGAAACAGCAAGAAGACCAACATCTAAGTCAAGGAGAGACCTCAGAAGAACCCAATCCTTCCATCAATTCTTGGAACCCCAGCCTCCAGGACGATGAGAAAATAAATTTCTTTTGTTTAGGCCACCAGGTTGTTAGGTCTGCCGTGTTTTGTTGTGACAACCCAAGTAGATGAACACACCAAAGATTGCTAGAACCAACAGAACCTAGAAGAAAGGGTATGAGAGGGAATTCCCCCGAGAGCCTCCAGAAGGAGTAAGACCCTTCTAGCTTGTAGGTTTCAGACATCTGGCCTCCAGAGCTGTGAGAGAATGAATTTCTATTGTTTTGAGTCATCCAGTTTCTGATTTGTTACAGCAACCCTAGGAAGTTGATGTAGGTGTCATGCCAAAGAGAAATTATTATACATATACACCAGAAGTCTTATTCTTAGACCAAGGCAAGAGGGACCTCTGCCTGCAACCTTTAGAGGATCCTACAAATCACAAACATGGAAACACAAGCTGTGTGTGTGTTTGTGTGTGTGTGTGTGTTATTTGTTTTGTTGTTGTTGTTTGTTTTGTTTTGTTTTGCTTTCTCTTTTGAGTAACATAAGAAAATTTCTTGGAAATTTGACAGTTGACCTGGGAATTAGAGGCGAGAGACCCACCATGCCCATCGGCATCCTCACCCTACCAGGGGTTCTTACCCTAGTCAAGGATGCATGTTAGAGGGAGAGTGTGGGTGTGTGGATGTGGTGGCAGTGGGAGGCTCACATCCACAACCCTGGAATATTAGATAAAGAATGGCAATCTCCCCAGACCCCCAGCACCTGGGTCTGCCAATCAGGTTCCCCAGATAACTAAATACCACCTCCCTTCTGCTTAGGATGGTAGAGTTTTGGGATATGATTAGAATTATCTGGAAATCTCAAGCCAGAGAACACAGGAGCTGGAGGAAGGTCTTCTTGCCTTTGCTGCCAGGGAAGCTGCATTCGTTCCAACTTGGGCTCAGGTTGGTCTTGTCACCTCCCAGGCCTGCTGGCCCAGGTATAACTTCTGAGTAGTCTGCCCCCCTCAGGTTACAAAGGCTTGGTGAATTAGGGGACAGAACACTTCCTTTGACCTCTGGATTAGGGATCCATTTCTGAGGAACAGGTTGTGGGTCCTCGGGTGGGGACGTGAGTCAAGCTGGGGGGACAGATGAGTTTATAGCATTCCATTTGTATTGTTACTCCAGAGGCCTCACATTTTAGAGGCAGACCTGGTAAATAAGAATGTTCATTACAGCATTATGTGCAACAGCAAAAATTTTGAAGTCTAGTGGCCCATAGCAGAAGAATGGGTGAATTTGTGGAGCATATATTCACCTACTAAAGTATTATACAACAGTCAAAATGATTGCATCATAGCAAAAAGGAGCTGCTTGAATTCATCTTAGCAATAAAATCATTAATGAAAAATTTGTGGGAGGTTACATTCAGCAGAACTCTACAATATATTATAAAACAACCAAAACTAAAGATGTATGATTTTTTACCACATACTTTTCTGGGGTAGAGGAAAGAGGAAGATGATATAAGATTCACGAGAGGGCTTCCTCTAGTTTGGAGGGCAGAGGATTTAACTTGGGGAAGGAATTCCTGGGTAGATACAAGTTACTTTGAATGGTCTAGGTAGGGAATTGTGAGGTGTGTTCATGAGAGTTAACATATTTTTGCAATCAATTAGTAAATCAAGTAATAAATAACAAATTTGTAGGTAGATAAATGCTAGGAAAGTATAATAAAATACTGCCTCATTTTATGTACATATGGTCCAATAATTCAAATTCTTCACTCGTGAAGATGGTCTTGTTTTAGAAACTAACTCTTAGCTAGAGAGAACAAACTGATGGTTACCAGAGGGGATTTGAGCGGGGGATGGGGGGAAATTGATGATGGGGATTAAAAAGCACATTTTTGAAAGAAAAAAAAGAGAGAGAGAGAGAAAGGGAAGAAGGAGGAGGAGAAGGTTTTATGTAGGTATTTCTTGCCACAACTTACTAAGAGTCTTGCCAAAATGGAATGAACACTGAGGCGAGGTGTTTAAAAAAAAAAAAAAAAAAAAAAAGAAAGAAAGAAAGAAAAAAAGAAAAAGAAAAGAAAAAAAAGGTGAAAGAGCTCTATTAGTTACACAATGAATCCTGGACAAATTACGCCTCAAGCAACCAGCATTCTTGGTTATGCACACAAACCTAGTAGCGTAGGAAACTGGACCATTTCAATGGCAGGAGGATGTGCGCCAATTATGTTCCTAGTGACAAGCTGGGCCCTCGCTCCACAGTGTCCCTTCACAACATGCCTGTGACAAAGAAGGACTGCGTCATGGGCTTTGTTGTGGTTTTGGACCAAGTTCCTCTACTTGCCACCCTTAGCCACCGAGCTTACAGTACCCTGCTGTCACTTTTGTCCCACATTTGAATGTGGCACTTACAGCTACAGTGTGAACCACTAGAACCTTCTCTGTTGTGTGATATCTCTGGCGTTCACTCATAATGAAGGGAATGGAGTATACTCCTTCAACCGGGGGGCCTTGAGGTAATGAGGCCTTTGACCACGGCATCTCTGCTCCATGTGATGCCTTCATTCTCTCTTAACTTGGTAGAAATAGTTCTCCTATGTGCTTGTTAGGATTTGGATAATTAGCTAGTTTGCCCCTACAAACATAAAAGGTTATGTTTACATAACCTTTTACCTTGTTCCTTTCAACCATGGTCACTGAGAGAATAGAGATGAATCAAAGATTTCAGGTAGTGAAATCACTACCTGAATCACTGGTTAATATGGGTCTGTTTTTGTTTTTAAGGGCAGTGCATGCAAAAGAAGACAGAAAAATGTTTTTTCATCTGAATTTGCGCCACAGGTATAATGAGATTACTATATATACCTTTGAAAAACCCACATGGTTAAAAACAGAGTCCTGTAATCTTACTTTCATAATACTAGGAAAATGGCAAATTGTTCCTTGAATTAATAAGCAAATGATTACTCTCTTTATACTCATATTTTCATTCTGGTCAGAATTTCAAGGCTGTGTGACTGCAAGATATAATCTCTTCTATTTTGATGGCCTCTTTGTTGTTCTTCTTTATGCTTCTTTACTAATAAAAGCAAGATATGTTAAATATTGGCCTTTTGATGATAGAATAAATGTAACTTGGTATCTGAAATCTTCTGCCTAAAATTTGTACGTTCACTTTTGTCACCCTATCTTTCCATTGTGTCCTATAAAATGATAAAAAAATGTATCCTTTTTAAAAAATTGCTCCTAAAAAAAGCAATCTTGAAAGAGGAAGAATGTTAGCATCTCCTCTATTTAATGATAGAAGAAAACTCTATGGGAGTACTTTAGCAAAACATTTTGGTGCACCCACTATGTCATATATCTGCCGGAAGGTTCCAGAGAAGAGTCCTTCATTGGGGAACAACCGATAGAAAGATATCAGTGTCACCCCTGATGTATCACTGGAGTTTATCAATATCATTCTTAAGGTGACAAATTTTAGAAGCAGCCTGGCAAAAATATGACCTTCCAAAACAGCCCACTGTCTGGCATTTTGAGAAAGCAAAAGGATTTTCCCGTAACCTCCTACGGCAACTCTGGAGCTGAATCATTGATTAATGGAAATATTCAAAACTGAGAAACGTTGTGGATGTCTCTATGTTAATCAAGACTACAGCTTGAGCTCTTCCCAGCACAACAGGAACACTGATTTATTGAGGGAACCAATGGAAAGCTATTTTACAATGCTCTTTCTCCAGGGAAACTCAGTGGTATATCAATTAGGCAATATGTGACAAACTAAAATATTTTATCAACAACTGTTAAGGAATATTTAAATAGGCTTAAAATATAGCCCGAGATATGCTAATACTTAAAAAAAAAAAAAAAAGGAAAAAGCAACATCTTTCCTCAACAGGCAGACATTTAAGAAAAGATAATATATAGATATGTTAGCAGATAATAGATAAAGAGGAATGCAATACGAGAAGGAGTTCTGATGTCTTCTTCTATTCCCAAAGGTAGAAGCCCAGAGTTGTCAGGCATTCTTAAGATTAAATCTAGCATCATGCTTATGCCCTGTTGCAAAGAGAGTTTAGGAAAAACTTTACAAGAATAAATTGAATTTACAGTTAAGTGATTTCTATCACTAAATAGTAAGATTAAATCTTTTTTTTTCCTTTTTTCTTAAAGAAATGAATCGTTTGTTTAAGAATCTGTCATTCTTGGGACGCCTGGGTGGCTCCGTAGGTTAAGCAGCTGCCTTCGGCTCAGGACATGATCCCAGTGTCCTGGGATCGAGCCCCGCATCGGGTTCCTTGTTCTGCGGGGAGCCTGCTTCTCCCTCTGCCTCTGCCTGCCACTGTCTGCCTTTGCTCGCTCTCTCTGACAAATAAATAAAATCTTTAAAAAAAAAAAAAAAAAAGAATTTGTCGTTCTTGGAGCACCTGGGTGGCTTAATCAGTTAAGTGTCATTCTGGGGTCCTGGGATCAAGCCCCGTGTTGGGCTTCCTGTTCTGTGGAGAGCCTGCTTCTCTCTCTACAGCCCACCCCCACTCATGCGTTCTCTTTGTCTCTCTCTCTCTCAAATAAATAAATAAGTAAATCTTTTTTATTTTTTTAAATGTGTTTATAGTCTAGTGATAGTGAGAGCCATGAAAGCAAACAAATAGGTGAGAAACGTTCAAGTATTTTGTAAGGGCAGGAAAACACAGGCAGTGCGATCAAGTGATGTGATAGGAGCGTTGGCGGACGTGGCCAAGAACGCCTTTCTGAGCAAGGTTATCTGAACTGAGGTCTGAGTGACAGGTGGATTCAGTCATGTAAAGATTTGGGAACCCAGAGTTCTAACTAGAAGATGAGCAAAGAAAAATTCTTCAAGACAGAATACTCCTGTTCTCTTAGACTGAAAGGTGGAATGTCATTGCGGCTGGGGATCGTGGGACAAGAAGAAAGGGTAGAAGACAGAAGTTTGGAAAGGAAATCCGGGCCTGTATCTTATAGGGCCTTTTGAACTATTGCTTTCCATATCATATGTCTTGGGGGAATCTTGTGAAAACAATATTTGGTTCATTATGCCTGAAATCCTGCATTTCTAAGAAGCTTCTCAGTGAAACTTATGTTGCTGGTCCTCACAGCACCCTCTGAAGAACAAAGCTTAGACAATGGTGAGGTGTTAGATCAAACTGTAGTCATAGAGACTAAAGAGGTATATGGAGTGACCCTGTAAATGGGCAGAGAAAACAGACATTTCAGTCGTTCAGACATGAGATTATGGTGACTCGGACCTCAAGAGGAGACGCAGTATATATATTTTGAACACAGAGAAATGGCGGTCTCTGCTAAATTGGAAGATAAAAGAAAAAGGAATCAAGTTTGGTATGGCACACGTATGGCCTAAGTAACAGGCTCCGTGATGGGGAAAACTTTGGAAAAAGTGTATTTTGTAAGTTTGGTGGGGGATGGGAGCATTAATTCTGTTCAGTCCTGTTAGGGTTTAGATGTTCAATGATTAAGCAAATGGAGATATCTATTGGGTAGTTACACATGTGAGTCTAGTTGAAGATTAGATGAGCACTAAGAACTAGACCTGGGAATCAACATATCGGTGGCATCTCAGGTCATGGACTGGACACGGCTGCTTATCTGAGAAGGAGATGATGAAGGGAAAATGACCAAATGGGGAGGTCGGGGCTCTCTCCACCCAACCAAGAGATCTTGAAGACAGAAATGACCCAGAAAAGGGCTACGGGAAGGAATGACCGGAGAGGCAGAAAGAAAAGTAAGAGGGTGTTTGCATGGGACACCAGAGGAACACCTATGGAAACATTTCAAGAAGTAAAATGGAGGGCTAATCCTGAGGAGAAGTTAGGCAACAGGAAATGCAAGAAGTGACCGCTGACATGAGGAGATCAGTCCATTTTTTCAACTATTCAAACATAACTTAAAACGTGTCAGCTTTCATTCTTAAACACACATTGTGGATTTTATTTTTTAGAAAAAAAAATAAAGACTAATTAGAAAATTTCAGCTGGGTGACGATGAAAAAGTTAAATTATTGGGTCATGTAGATAATTCATACTTTATTTCATTCATCATGCTTATTCACAGTTTGTAAAAAGAATAAGTTTTCCCATTTTCAAATTGTTCCCTGGTTTCTCAGTCTAGAGTGAATTAATCAAAGGGCTACTTCTTACACCTGGAAGCAGCTACTATAAAGGTTGATTATCACTTCTGTTTTCACTGAGAAATAGAGGCATCAAGGCAGCCACTATCAATTTGATTGCCTAAAAATAAAAATTTTCTGCAGAGTTGTCCATAACCCTTCTATTTATTTTAATGACCTCGTGTTGAGATTAATAGAAGGTAGCTCTGTCACACTGAACTCTAATTCAGAATTTAAGGATTTAAACCAATACCAGCAAGGAAACTGGAAAGAAATGACCATTTACTCTTAATATTTCCATGGCTTCCATTATCACATCAATATATCCTGCCAGATCTTTATCCCCAGTGCCAATCACTTTCCCCATTTTCACATGATCTCTTGATAGTCTACTGGTGAAACTGGGTAAAAAAAAAAAAAAAGTTTATGGTCCCCTTCCCATCGATGTAAGTCAAAATAATACATTAAAATACGCAATAGTGAGAGAGTTCCTTTGTATCTGGTTTTCCATATATCTTAGAATATATCAAATATTATGTTCTTTTAAATGTAATGTTTATTATTATTATTATTGTTTTAATCCAAGGATGCATATTGCATTGTTTCCCTTCTAGAATCTGGTCATCACTTCCAGTACAACTTTTGTACAACTGTACTCATCAGTTTTTCCTAACAAAGCAATGTTGCTTTTAGACCAATGATTCTTAAACTATTTTGGGTTGAGTGTCTCTTTGAAAAGCTGATGAAGCCTATAGACCTCTAAAAAAATACACATAAACACACGTGCAAGTATTTTCGAAGTTCATTTCCTTCCACGCCATGCTCGTTTCCACTACATAGCTAGATTGAAACCCTCTGAGGCATCAGGTCACGTTCTCTCTTGATTTTCATAATGATCACTTACTAATCGTAAAATGGAAATGGCTCCAAACTGTGCAACTAAAACAAAACACGCTTCAATTCTGCCCAAAACGACTTTGAATAGAGAGGCTCATTGTTTGGTTCTGTATAAGAAATGATTGTGGCATAACTGGAGATGTGTAAATAATCTTTGAAAGCCAACGGATGGAGGATTTGGGCTTTGACAGAAAAAGTGAAGACAATTGGTACTCACAAAGGAATGCCGTAGCAAATAGAATCCAAACTCCCGTGGCTTCCTTTGTCCTAGGACGAGTGGGTCGTCAAGAACCGCGAGATCCCTAGCCTATCATTTCCTTCGTGTCCGAGTCAAAGAAGACCTTGTGGTCAGGGCTGAATCACTGACACCATCTGTGTTCACGGCAAAAGGATTACACTTCTGCGTTTCAATTTAAAGCCTTCTGAGCAGAAGTAACCTTCAGAAAAGTTCTGCAGATTTCTGCCTGCTGAGAAATTGAAAGGCGAGGTTACTTTTTACACCAGCCTCCAGAAATGCTTCCTCCACACTGAAAAGTTTACATTCTTCTCCACTTCCAATCTCTCCTTCCAGAAAGGCAGCTGGGACAAAAGACGGTAGATTTTCAGCAGTATCCAAAATAGGAACTTTGGAGACTTGAAGCAAAAGTTTCACTTCATTCTTACAGCTGAAAATATCAGCCAAATACCCAAGTCAGGAACAAACTCCTTCCTGTCAGACTGTTCTGAGAAGGGCTTCTTTCTCTCTGAAAACAAACAGAACTTCTGCCTGTTGTTCTGCTTCAAGATTTGTCCTCTGGAATGCAACCTTGTACAGGATTTCAAGATTAGGCCTTTGAAATCAGACGAATTAAATTTTTTTAATCTCTTTAAAAACTTGTTGGAAGGAAGGTAGGAAGGAAGGAAGGAAGCCCCATGGCTATTTTATCTGAGGACCGACAGAGGGACAGATATAAGGGTCTTGGCCTTTATTAGCTGTGTGTGTAAACAACTTCGTTGAGTTATAATTGACATACATTTGAGACTCACCTGTATTGTATGTATCAGCAAGTGATTTCTTTCTATTGCTGAGTAGGATTCTGTATTTACTGATGGGCACTTGAGTTATTTCTAGCTATCCCTAACAGAACTGCCATGAACTTTGCTATGTACGTCTTTAGATGAACACCTGCTTCCATTCTTCCAGGGTAAATTCCTAGTAGAATGGCTAGGTCATAGCACAGGTATATTTCTGAAGTTTTCATTTAACTGCCAACTGTACCCAAAGTTCGTAAACCATTTTAAATTTTCATCAGCCATGTACGAGAGGTCCTGTTATTCCACATTCTTGCTGATACTTGGTATGGTGAGTCTTTTTGATTTTAGATACTCTACTACATGTATAGTTTTGTTTTTGGTTTTATGTGTTGATTAGCAAGAACATTTTTAGATAAGCTACATGGAAGCATTGCTATTCCAACGGGTTCGTCAATGCAGATTAACTCAAGATGCATAAGATTTGCTGTATTTATTTTTCCTTGCAATTGCCCCGGATAATGCAGACTGGACGTAAACTAAACAGAAATGTCGACAACAATGGATTTATTTCTATCAAAATATTTTAGACAGCACAGCACGGCGATCCCATGTGCATCCTCATACTTGTCTGGAGTAAAATAATTTCTTAAGAGCAAAACTGAACAAGATCAATTTTTACAGCTGGTGTTCTTTTGTGGTTTCCCCAAATGCAACAAATCTTCAAAGTATCAGAAAGAAATAAGTGGAAATGTTTTCCTGAAAATCCAGTTCTATATGTGAAATTCTCGCTTGGATTCTCCGCTTAAGAGTCCCCGCTCTAGACCTTCATGCTCTCATCTATTGAAAGCGGAATCTCTCTCTTCTTCCCAAAGGAGGAGAAACTGTTTTTAATCTGGTTGGTCAGAGACCAAGACAGGTCGGGGCTCACATTTGGAGTGGGAAAGGGAACTGTGTGCTGAAGGGCAGTGCCCACATGCAGTATAACCTACTTGTCCTTTCTTGCTCCCTTCAGAGAAGTTCCCCAAGGCGGGGAGGGCCTGTCCCTCTCCCCCAGCACAGATCTGCAATGCACTTCCAGTTCCAGAAGGACTCCGTAACGGGGAGGTACATCAGACAGGTAAATCCCAGTTTGTTCTCTCCAGCTAGGAGGCTGAGAAACTGTAGATTCTGGGGAGGTGGGACTTTGGCTGAAGCTCTATTTTTCACTGATGCTTTTTCCATGGAGCTCTCTTTTGGGGGTAATCAGGCCCTTGAAGTGTTATTCATGAATTGGTATTTCTATTCCTTTTCATCTGGCACTTTTCTTTTTATGTACATGGTTTCTTGGTCTAGAGCCCTGGAGGAAAAGAGGGTTGGCTAAAAAGATTTGGGGATGCGAATCAAGATGGTTTCTTCCCTTTCTACTTCAAGGCTAAAATTATATTTGATTAAGTACCTCCTTTTTAGTCATAACACTTTGTCCATTGCTTCGTTTGTGTTTTCAGTTTTGTCTCCCAAATCCAGGCACTTATTTTACCATACTTTGAGTATTACAATGGTTTCACAAACCTGCTCATTTCCAGAAAGCCTGTACACTGTGCATAGCATGCAATGTTCTCTAAGAAAAATTCAGAAATGAGACAATAAGATCCCAAACAAAACATAGATAGAATGAGTTTCATTTGGACAAGTCCTAGAGTAGCTCAAAACCCAACACTGTCAAAAACGATAGAGTTATGAGTCTGAACAATTCACAATTAAAAAAATAATAATAAAACCCATGTAGATAGAAGGCCATCAAATTAAAAAAAGAAGTCCAGAAAAGTATTTACTTAATATTCTCCTATCAAGTTTATTTTGTCCAGTCTCCTTTTCCAAGATAGATTACCACCCAAATCACTGAAGACAGATGGCTGCCTCTATTTTTAAAATGTTCTAGAGTCGATAATTTCACAAGCTCCTTTGGTAGTCTGTTTCAGTGTTTAATCACTCTTACACTCAAGACGTTCTTCCTTATGTCTAATATATGATGTCTAAATAATGAAATACACTGAGTAGAATAAGGAGGATAATTTTAACTCTCACAGCTGCTAGAACTAGAGACCTAAACAATTTTTCAATGAGACACATGGTTCAATTATGCTCTGTCTGGGGCTGACATCCCCATCCCTGACCTCTTACCCTCCTTATAAGTCTATAATTCTTACTTTCCACAGGATATTGTCTGCAGAACATCCTACAGACATTTGGAAATTAAGCTAATGAAAGTAGACTGATTTCACTTCTTAAAAATGCAGTTTCCTTGATTTGGTACTTGTAGGTTCGACTTTTTCTTCCAAATTTACTCTTCTCCTTCCCTTTCCTATTTACAACCAGAAAATGCAGCAAACTGTGAAATCCGTCTATCAATTATCCCATGGACTTTCTCAATCGGTCGTAGCTGTGGTTGCGTATTTCATTTCATTCCTAACCAGACAGGGCTACAGATCCCAGCTGACTGCTCGCCCTTTCCAGAGCCAGCCGTTCCTCAACTTAGGACTCGGGGTAACAAAGACAACAAGGAACAAGTCCCATGCTATCTCTCACAATTCATAGTCATGTACCTCCAGCCAGGGACGTCTCCTGAGGAGCCATGATTAAGCATAAGTTTTTATTCCTAAATTTCTTTTAGGTGTCAGAAAACCCTTTCAAAAGGATTTAGAGATGATTAAATGTTAGGAGATACAGCTTAAGGAGTATCCCTGCCTAGGGTATGTGAGCTTGAAATGTATTTGATGTGAGCAGAGGGATTGCCTTTCTGGAGTGCTGAGTTCAGAGTACACAGCAGTGCGTTCTCTCCGATGGTGACCAAAGGCAGCTCCCTCACTCCCGCTGGCTGCAAATGAGTGGCCTCAGGGCAACTGGGTTTGTCTCATCTAGAAAGTATATATCGCCCCAATGCCCCCCTGCTTTCTTATCACCCAGTCAGACCATCACTAGTGCCCCCCTGCAGCGCACCTTCCCTCCCCTGGCAATGAACTTGCTTGACTCTTCCCTCTCATCACTGCCTGGGGAGGCTGCTTCATCCCACCATTCGAAATCACTGCAGTGGCCCCCAGAATGGTCCCTTCCAACTGTCCCCAGGACGCCAGGGTTCAAACACTCGCGATGAAGCAAAGGCAAAGGTAGGTGTGTTAAGAATACTAATTAGGGTCTCTCTACCCTGAGAGGAGATGCTACGTGGAAGTCACTGATGATACTGAAACAAGGTGGGAACAAAGCTAGGTACAAGAATTTAAGAAGTTCTCAGCATTCGTGTCAGTACGGAAGGGGGCCCCAAGTATAGCTTCTGGTTAACGGAGGGGGTCCTAGGCCAGAATGACTGAGTGTGATGCCTTGTTCTGTCACTTACTGGTGGTTAGATTTGGAAATGCCACTCAACTTCCCTACCTCAGTTTCCTCATCAGTACAATGAGGAGAGCAGTGATTTCACATATGGCTGTGAGGCTTAAATGCCCGGTGCAATGTTTGCATAGAAAGTGTTAGCTGTGCTCATTTATTAGGAATAAGCAGTAACGCATTGAGGCTACATTTCCTAGGCTTTTTGACCTCCATGGAGAAATTGAGGAGAGAGTGGGTCTCCTTCCAGTTTAGGAGTGGCTATGTACAGAGCCTATGTCGGAGGGCGGTTAGGTCAGGCGAACGAAGCGGTGGGTCAAGAGCGAGATGTGTCTGGCACCAACACCACGCCCAGAGCTCAGTCAATGGTGGTTAAACTTGTTAAATTGGCAAGGGTCTGTTCTGGTTTATCATTTTTGCCCTCAGCTATTGGGGTAAGGAGAGGGCACAGAAGTTAAGAAAGACACACGAGAAAAATAGAATTTGATGCTAATCATGTTGGCCTAGAAATCTATTTTTAAGTCAAAAGGTGTGGTTTGTTCGATGGGCAGGATGGAGGCTGAACAGAAAAGAAGACATACAGTGGGAGAGGGCAGGGGAAGGCGGTTTCCACTTAGTAAATGCAGATCAGGAGAACACAGGAAAGTGCAGTAGGGTTGAATTCGTTCCTGTGTTATTGAGGAACTACGGCAAGGTGTAGCAGACTTTATGAAAATGCTTAAGGAGTTTCTTTTAAGGAAAAATAAGTCATTTTTGTTAGTTTGATTTTGCTTCTTTTTTTAAAGGAACTCCAGGATCTGACCTTGGGTTGGAGCAGAGGCAGTTCCAGAGCGGCCACGACTTCCCGGACTTACACTCACGAATTGCCCAGAGCTTAGGCCTTACTGTGGTTCTCTTGCCGACCTCTGATGCATTGTCGCATCTGGCCCTCACGACTGTTACGTGAAGTAGATACTAGTATTTCTCTTTTACAGGTGACGATGTTGTCACAGTCATAATTGGAAGAGAGCTGGGGATTCCCTCAAGTCTCTGAATGCATCCCTTTAAATGCGAAAGGACGTTCTTCTCTGATTTGTGGTCTTCAGCTGTGTGTGAAGCGGACACTTACCACAGGCATCTGCCAACTAGGGAAATCTTTTAAAAATCCAAAAATCCATCTTCAGGGATCATATATCGGCTGGAAATTCTGGCCCCGGCGAGTGGGTTCAAGTGTTGCGCTTCCCTCCACCCCACATAGTTCAAAGCAAAGACATGGTTACTTTTCAGTTACTTTTGATACGTTCTTCACCCGAGCCCTGAATTCTCATGATGAGGAAAAATCTGGGAGCCAACACTTTCTTCCATTCTAATTCTTGCCCAGCCCAATTCCTGAGATGACTGGGACTAGTTATTTAACCTCTCTGGGCAATTGCCAATTCAGTGGTAAAATTGGACAAAAAATAGAAACACACACATGAATCTAAGCCAGGTTCTCTCTTATATACACTAATAGGGGGGAAAAAATGAACAGAAGCAACAGAATCTCAAAAGAAGTAAAACAGAGATGCCTAATGGGCCCAGGGTACTTTTCAGAGGCCGGATAGCACTGGCCCACTAACAATAAATACTTGATTAAAAGAATCCTAGGCATTTGACTGAAATGGGCTCATTTGCTAGTTTTCTGGAGTTAATGGCATGTGTTCTGCACTACGTTATTTTTGTCCTGTTTAAATAATAATTTAAAAAAGAAAAGAAATGAAAACACAGGACCAAGTGCCCTTTTGCGTTGCTGGAGGGAAAATACGATGCTAAATCATCTCATTTTTTTCAGTGTATCATCACATTTAAAATAGTTTTCTCCCTGCATTAAATTAACCTACAAGTCTCAGTTGTAGAATATGAGTTTTCTTACGGGTCTTTGTGATTCTTTTCCCCCAAACACTTTGCCACATAGATGGATACAGAAATAATGTCAAAGCTTCAGGCTGTGACATACAAATAAGAACAAGAGATAATGCAACTAGAATTAAATTCAGAGGCTACATTTGTTTTCTCTGCCTACTTAATGTCATCTCTATGAGTTGAAAACTGTATGTAATAAGAATTTTATTATTATTTTTTTAATTTGGTCCATCTGTGAATCAAGTACAAGGTCCTCTGTGTCTTCTAAAGCAATATTTTTTTAAAAAACTGAAATATACCTGCCCAGTTACCAAGGTCAGCCCTCTTCCTACCCACAAGGAAAAGCTACAAAGGTAGGAAATGACCAAATCATATATAATGGAGATGCTTGTCCAAGTAAATAATTGGATGATGGAAAGGAGGAGGGATTTTTAGCTCTCGGATATATGTGTTCTATATCCCTCCCTTAACTGAACTATATGAGAGTCCTGACTCCTTACATCTAAAGCATCCTTATGGATTAATCAATCAAATAACAATGCCAAAAGCAACCTATGCTATGTGCTCTTGTTTCCTGTCACTAACTGTAAAACCATCTAATTGAAAGGAAAATTGTCATTAGGCACCTATGTTTATGCATACTGTTGCATGCACAATAAAAAAGTGAGGTGTAATTATAATCTTAAAAATTTAAATTTGTTGGGGCGCCTGGGTGGCTCAGTGGTTAAGCCTCTGCCTTTGGCTCAGGTCATGATCTCAGGGTCTTGGGATCGAGCCCCGCATCGGGCTCTCTGCTCAGCAGGGAGCCTGCTTCCCCCTCTCTCTCTCTCTGCCTGCCTCTCTGACTACTTGTGATCTCTGTAAAATAAATAAATAAAATCTTTTTAAAAAAATTTAAATTTGTTAAGTTTAAAAACTGTACGCATTGAAAAGCATCCTATTTTTAAAACTATAAGTCTAAAACCATTAAAGGAAGAAAAGTTTGGATGGGATTTTGGGCCTGAGGCAACACTCCTCTAGACTTCCCTCATTTAGGGTCAGGACTGACTGAAATAGAAATGTTGGATTTTTCTGCATTAATTTAAAACGTTTGCTTAGGTAGTTGGCTATTTCAAAGGAGAGGGAAATTCTAACCACTGGGGGTATTTAATTTGTGTCATTCCCTTTATTTCAATGTGAGATGACTTATACAGCTATAGAGTGAGAATAAGAGCAATACCACTTACATTCCTACCACTATGGACATTAAAAAGGGCTATTTGCAGGTGGGAGGCATTTCGCGACTTCATGATGGCTCTCCAACATGCCCACCCCTACCCCATATTCAATGCGAATAATTGCTCTCCCAAAGGAGCCTTGAGTGTGTGTGTGTGTTTCCAGGTTGCCATTCCTAAACCACACAGTGGTCAAACTATTAAAATAATTATGATATGACAAAATCATTGCCACGAAGCCTAAGCATTGGTAATGGGACTGAGAAATGAGGAAGGAGCTCAGTGGGGGTACAGCTCCACAGCAAGGTTGCTAGGCTAAAGCGAAGTGAGAGAATGAAGCCTTTCTCAGGAGGGAAACCTGCAGTTTCTCTGAAGCAGAATTTATACCCTCTTCCAAAAGCCAGAGGTATTCTGGCTCTGGGAGTACAGGGTTTGGCTCCTTGAAGGAAAAGAGGCTCCCTCCCTTGTTTCTGCAGGATTTTTCAAAATATACAGGAGATGCTAGAGCCCCTCTTCTGGCTGTTCTAGAGGGACCTTGCCAATGAGTCTTCCAACAGATAGTTATTATTTTAAAAAGTATTGATTTATTTATTTTAGGGAGAGAGAGCATGAGCAGGGGGACAAGTAGAAAAAGACAATGAGGGGCGCCTGGGTGGCTCAGTGGTTTAAGCCTCTGCCTTCGGCTCGGGTCATGATCTCAGGGTTCTGGGATCGAGCCCCACATCGGGCTCTCTGCTCAGCGGGGAGCCTGCTTCCCCCTCTCTCTCTGCCTGCCTCTCTGCCTGCTTGTGATCTCTATCAAATAAATAAATAAAAATCTTTAAAAAAAAGAAAAAGACAATGAGAGAGAGGATCTCCAGCAGACTCTCTGCTGAGCGTGGAGTCCGATGTGGGGGGCTCAATCCTAGGACCCCCGAGATCATGACCTGAGGCAAAACCAAGAGTCAGATGCTTAATGAACTGAGCCACCCAGGTGCCTCCCAACAAATACTTCCTGAGTGTATATTAACGTGACAGCACTACTAACGCAATATTCTCGGTGGAGAAATAATTGAAAGACCAAAACAAAGTGCTGCCTACCTGCAAGGAACTTGGCATATTTGGGAAACACCTTCATCAGATAAATCTTTATAAACTGGTAATGGCTTGAAAGGGGCATTGAGAATGTGCAAGAAGTGAATGGGATCCAGGCTAAGGGGCCAAGGAGGCTTCCCAACGAGAATGGATTTTGAGTTGAAAACAAAGACAAAGTCTATTTCTGACATCTGTGTTAACTCTATGAGTTGTAGTAGGATTTTATTTGAAGACACTAAGGGTAAATGAGACGGATTACACAGACATTAGGAGTTTGTGTGTATCTGAATGTTTTGAAAGGCCAGACACAGTCAATGACAGGACGTGACTGAGTTTGTGAAATTGGCGGGTAAGAAAATCAACAGGATAATGTTTAAAACAAAATCAGGGGCATGTTCTCAACTATTTTTTCATCATTAAATAATTTCATCGACCTCAAAAATCTATTTGTGAGGAAATTAAATGATGCCTATCAAGCAGCTATGACAGTGACTCATTTTTTTTCAACCAGAAGTATGAGTTTCAAGGCTGGATGAAAGGCACAAGAAGCAGCCTACATGACTGCCCCTAATGACAGGGCTCACAAAGTCCATTGTCCAGATCAGGACACTTTTGAAAATTTTTAATTAATTAATTTGTTTATTATCTCATTAATAAAATAAGATTTCATTTGTTTATTTGAGAGACAAAAGGAGGGGAAGAGATTCTGAAGCAGACTCTGCTCCCAGTGCAGAGTCTGACATGGGGCTCAATCCCACGACCTTGAGATTATGACCTGAGCCAAAACCAAGAGGCTGACACTCAACTGCCTGAGCCACTCAGGCAACCCTAAGATCAAGAGACTTCTGCACATGAAAGCATTGGAACAAGGGTGTATACTGAAAAGTGTAGTCACCCTGTCTATCCTTCCCTGCCTAGCAGAGATGATGTTCAAAAGCAAATAGCCAACGTTCTGCTCTGCACACACAAGGCATGTGCTTCATAGTAGTTTGGTAGAATCCTGACTAGAATATTCTGATAAAATACAACTTTATCATGTGTATCATTTTATATACATACACACACACACACACATATATAATGTGCAATATTTTATTTTTATTTTATTTTTTTAAAGATTTTATTTATTGATTTACTTGTCAGAGAGAGAGAGAGAGTGCACACACACACAAGCAGGCAGAGTGGCAGACAGAGGCAGAGAGAGAAGCAGACTCCCTGCTGAGCAAGGAGCCCAATAAGGGACGTGATCCCAGGACCCTGGGATCATGACCTGAGCCAAAGGCAGTGGCTTAACCAACTGAGCCACACAGGTGTCCCTATATGCATCATTTTAGAATATATGGATATTAGATAGGGAATCTCATGGCTGTTACCATTCACCTTTTATTATAAAAATAATATTTAAACAATACAAAACAGTTAAACATTTAAAAAGTACAGAAGGGTATAAAACAAAAACAAAAACAAAATTAAAACCTTCATCTTTTCCCTGGTCCTGCTGCTCACGATTTCTTGAATACCCATCTAAGCCTATATGTAAGAGTGTGTGTGTGTGTGCCTATGTGCGTACGTGCATGTGTGTGTGTGTGTGTGTGTGTAGTATAGGTCTATTTATGTTTGTATAGTTAACGCTGCATATCTAATAATGTAGTCTATATCACTTAAGAAATAAGCATATTTCGAATGAATGGTTAACGCTGAGGTTATAAAACACCCTTTAAAGCCAAATCAACAAAATCTTTCTGACTTTAAGACCAAGGACAGCCCCAGAAAAGCTGTCAGTCTCCCTTCACCAACTGTGAGGACGTTGGCCACCCGTGCGGGGACGTCCCTAAGCAGCAGGTGCAATGCCTCTGGGCTGCTCCGTTCAGATCCTTCTCACCACTGAGAGCAAAAGCATTTTGTTTCTCTCCCCAGAACATAGGTGATTCTTTCTGTAGTGTAAAGTCCCAGAAACTTTGTCTTGATTAATCCAGCTCTCCTGCACCTGCATGGATGCCAGCTCACCTCAGTCAAGTGCACTGATATCAATCAAGCATCATTCTCATTCCAGAGACAGAGTGGGAGACTCTGAGCTCACTCTTGTTCACACAGCAATCACAAATGCTTCCCCCCCCTTCCTTCTCCCTTTTCTTTTTCTAAATGCAAATCATGTACCGCAGCTGTGAATGTGAGAGACAGGCCAGTGCCCCGTGCAAAGAAAAACAGTCACCGGTACTTGGAAAACATTATGGTGCCTGCCATCATGAGCTTGTGAAACCGGGAACAATGAATACATTTAGCCATTAACAACTTTATTTCAAAAGCAAACATATGGGCTTGCACCATGAGCCTGGGCTTGTTGAGAATTAATTGCTTGACGAAAGGAAATTTAAGGCAAGGCGTCACTTACGAGGTAGGGACACGAAAAAGTTCCCAATAATCCAAAGAGGTAGAGTGTTTCTCCACAGACCTTACTAAGAAGCCAATGGCATGCTTCCTTATATTTTTAATAAAGGCAGTGGTGTTTTGAGCATTTGAGATAGGGAAAATTGTGGAGGTCTGTTTTGTTTCTTACAAAAGACTGCCGAAACAAGGCAATGGTGAAATTGGGATGTCTAGAATCCGCCGTAGCTTTCTTGCTGGTGGCTCCTCATTCCTCTATTTTCTGGAGCTACACTTTCCCTTCTCTGCTCCGTGTACTATTTCTCCTGTCTTCCTGGAGCTGGGGAGCGTGGCAGAAAGGGTGGTAGACCTCTGCATGCCCTGAGTTTTTTAAGGAAAACAGAATAAACACAAGGGAACTTGGCCACTTGGGGGGTTCTCCCCGTCGCACAAAACTGAACCTTATGCCCATCTTTTCTTCTCTAATAGATGACATGGTCAAGGCTCCTCATTCCTTGACTCGGAGAAATTCTGTAACTCCAGGGGACCATTAGATTCAGACAAGAATCCAGAGGTTATTAAGAGAAAGTGTCAAGTTGGGGTCATTTCCTACCGGGTGAGTTCTGAGCTTGATTTATTTTATATTCCATATATAAAATAATATATATAAAATATATATAAAACATATATTTATATATATTTTATATAATCCATGCATGACTGCATGGGCAAATGATGAAAGTAAAGCTTCCCTCTCCCCATGTCCCCCTCTTCCCCCTCCCCCACATAACCCTAATATTCTCTCCTTCCAGGGGCATTGGGTTCCCATGTTTCTTCCTTCTCCTTTCCCCTAGAGAAAACATTCTGATACTCCTAACCACCAGCAGGGACTGGGGGGCCCCCATATACCCACAGAGCTGTTTACAGGCATTATTTTATTTTGAAAACATTATCTATTACTAAAGATCTCTCTGTGAAAGACTAAGACTTAACACAGTGACTCTCTCTCAAGGAGCGTGTGGAGAAGACCTATTTGGCCTCCAGTGAGAAGGCTGGGGCTGGTGAAGGGGGGGAAGTGTGGGTTGAGCTGTGAGCCTTCACAAGAACAGGCCTCCACCACACATGCTTTCTAAGCTTCTGGGTGTTTCTCCTGACGAACCCATGGTGCAGCTTTCCTGCAGCAGAGGGCCTAGTCATGGGGATCCTTGTGAGTACCCTGAGTATAACCCAAGATGGAAACGGAAACAAGAAAACTCCCTCCCACTCCTGACAGACCTGGGTTCTTCCTCACAGTGGTGACCCGGAGCAAAAAGCTACTTGGGAATTTTGGTTTAGGAATTCCCCTCAGCTTCAAACATTTCTTAAATCTGAAGTCTACTCTTATTCTGGCCATCTGTGTGTTTCTGTAAAAAGATGCTGAGTTGAAAGTTACTGCAGAGATTAGAGATCATTTACATTTCAAAATTCCAAGTGACCAATTTGGTATAATAATAAGAATTCACTGAAAAACTATCAGAGTTTCTCCAGAAGTTAAAAAGGGATACATTCAACCTTTCCAACTGCCTGCCTGCCTACTTACCTCCACAAAGACTATTAGCTAGGGGCGCCTGGGTGGCTCAGGCGGTTCAGCATCTGCCTTCTGCTTAGGTCATGATCCTAGGGTCCTGGGATCGAGCCCCATGTTAAGACCCTGCTCTTCAGGGAGACTGCTTCTCCCTCTCCCTTCTGCTCAAATAAATAAATAAATAAATAAAACACTATTATCTAGTTTTAGAAGCTGGTGGGAGTATTTGGGAAACAGCTGTGGGGGGGCACATAGAAAGCTCCCCATAAGGGAACCCCTTTTCCAAGTGGAGAATCCTCTCCCATGTGAGTCATGGTGGGCACATTCAGCTCCTCAGTACTGATGCTCACTGCCTGACAGCAAAGCATCAGGAACGGAGAAATCAGATGGTCAGGGTATACACAAAGAAAGGAGAACCTGCTTCTTTCTATTAATAATCATATCGCACACTTCTGCAGAGCTTATCATGTGCAGAGGCTACAGGTGTTGCCGACCAAACTATATCCTGCATTCTCCTCATACCCCCATGTGGAAGCCCGAACACCCAGTACCTCAGAATGTGACTATATTTGGGGGACAGGATCTTAAACAAGGTAACTGAGGTCAAATGAAGTTATACGGGTGTGTCCTCATCCAACATGACTGGTTTCCTTGTAAAAGGAAGAGATTGGGACCCCGATCCTTGGACACAGGCACAACCAAGTGAGGACACAGCAAGAAGGCCGCCATTTGACAAGCCAAGGGGAGAGGTCTCGAAAAAAGGCAACACTTGCTCTTAGACATCTACTCTCCAGAACTGTAAGACAGTAAGATTGCATCATTGAAGGCGGCAGGTCTGTGGTACTTTGTTACGGCAGCTCTAGCAAACTCACAGCACCTGTTACTAAGTAGCGTACAAATGGCTGCCGTCCTTTGACGTAGATGCTGTGGTATTCGCTTCACAGATGTAAAGTCTGAAGCTCACAGAAATGAGTCCCTTGTGAAGGTCACATCCTCGGTAAGTGGCAGAGTCCAGTCTGCGTATTGGCAGGCTGGCCCCCGGGGGGACCATGCCCTTCTCCCCTGTGGGACAAGTGTCTCTCCATGGCTGACTGAAAAGACCGATGAGAAAGCAGACAGAGGCCACCTGGAACAGCATGGACTCGGGTCAGAGGAGCCAGGCCCTTGCCACTCCTGTTTCTCTCTCACGCTCAGGTCTGGGCTGGAAAGCTGCTGTTTCTGCTGTCAGTGGAGCCGGAGGGCGCGTCTCTCAGGAGGTGGGCGAACTGCTTAGCAAAGGAGCTGAATCAGAGGGTGTGGGACCTGAGTGAGAAGCCGTGCTGACTTCCCAAGATAGAGCTAGACTTCCACCGAGCCGAGAGGGAAGAAGAGAGAAAACAAAAGGCATGTCGCCCAAAGTCATATAGACCTAAGAACTGTATCCTTATTTTAGCTACTGACAGAATCCCTGGCTCTCCTGGTTGTTTCCTGTCCATCTTCCCAACATGGAAGCCTGCTGGTTGACGCCACTGACCCATCCACTGAACTAGAACTCTGTCCCGGCTTCCTGTGTCCAAGAAGGCTTGTGGAGAAAACAGACCTTGAGACTCCGGAAAACTCAAGCATATTGGCCCCTCAATATCCATGCAAGAGCAACGAAGGAGAGTCAGACTCTTGAGAAAAACTGAAAGGATGGAGGATGAATAAAGAGAAACACTTCTGTTAGAGAAAAACAGAGATATTTCTCAGAACTGAAGATAATTTTTTTTTTAAAGTTAGAATTCTTAAACAGATCCGAGAAGAAAGTATATTCATTAAAAATACATAAAAGTAGATCAAATTGCTATAAAAATGGTCTGGTCAGAGTAGAAAGAAAGAGCTCTGGATGTTAACAATGTGGTCACACACCCTCTCTCTCACCAAATGGACGGGGCGTATAATAGAAGACAACAGTTAAACTTTGTTGGTGATCTTGAAGACCAAGCTGAGGTACCTATCTATCCTCCGTACAGCAACAGACAAGGGATGAAGGGCAAGTGGGGGCAAGTATAACAAGTCCACCCTTTATCCCACTGGAATTCTGAAAGGGGAGAATAGATACAATATTGATAAAGAAAATGGAGAGAAAGAATTGCAGAAATGTCCCTTCCAAGTATTTCAATAGAGCCAAAGTCTCGCAGGCGACTGCTGACAAGGGAACAGCGGTGTGAAGCCATCACAGTCGTATTTTCCATATCTGAAGAATAAAGGATTTGATCTCAAAATTTTATGGGTAGCTCCATTATCAAATTCAAAAGGAGTAAAGTTTCTTCAGAAAGGTTACTCACCACTCATCCTACATGAAAAAAAAAATTACTTTTCAAATTCAGCCATTATAAAAAAAAAAAACAAACATACGTCATTTCAAGAAAGGAGCAAATGTGGTTTGTAAGAAGCAACAGAGGCTGACTCAGAAGGAGCTAGAAAGAAAGCAAGAGCAGATACAGTATACTGAGATACATGGTGACTTCTTTTTTAATTGGTATCACTGGAAAGACAGGACTACACTTCACATCTTATAAGTTGAACTATTCTATGTAGTTTTAGAACCCTGCCCCTCAAACTGACATGATCACAGAATTGTAAATGCTGCTTGACATGATCACAGAATTGTAAATGCTGCTTGTCCTATTTCAGGTCAAACAACAGATAGAACATAAAGCAATAAATAATAATGTAAATATAAATAAATATGTAATGAATAAATCAGAAAGTAGAATTGTTAAAGTGAATTCTTGAATTTTTTTTTATTGGAGACTAATAGAGTCTTTCTAAATTTCATAAATTAAGAAAAATAAATACATGGTAAAATATTATAATAATAACCACAGAAGTAACTAGAAATTTATATTCTTAATGGTCTGTGGAAAATGAAATTAGGGGATTGGGGAGTTAGAGGGGGTCAGGAATTTTATTCTACATGTCATATATCCTTGCATTGTTAGCATTTAAAAAAAACCTATTTGCCTGCATTACTTCTATAATAAAAAATATTTTTAAAAGTCCATTAAATTCCAAAGTAATAATATTACTCCAAATGATTGAAAAACAAAGCTGGATGTAGAATCTTCTGGAAACTTTAATGATAGATATATTGGCTCCTCCATAGTTACTTATCTAATCTCTCTATTCTGTTGCAACTAGACATCTAGTCTAGCAGGATACTTTCTCTAGTTCATTTTCATTTTTGTAAAATGAAGGTCTTGACTTAAGTGATCCTTAAATCCTTCTTCTCCAATGCTAAGTCCCTATGACTCCCATATAATGATGCTATATTTAAAAATAAAATAATTCTCACTTCAATAAAGGGAAGCAATCAGTTTTATTTCTGTGGTGGTCTAATAGTTCATTCTCCTTTCATCTTTTCAGGTGGAGCTTGTCTACCATGACCTTCATTGAACTCATTTACTTCTGAATCAATCACCATATCCAAATAAATGAGAGGGTATTTCGATGGAGGTGAAGAGGGTTTGTTCCCTTGATAGCCAAGACCCCAGGAAAAGTGATTGGATGGGAACTTTGGAAGTTTTCCCTCAGCTGAACAGAAGCATAAAAGCAGGTATCAGAGACAGCTGTAGAATCCCTCACTGTGTATTTCACAATATTAAATCTTTGGGGAATTTCAATTTTATTAATGGCTTCTTTTCTGAGTCCTCAATTTCTGTAGGATTTGTGAATACGTCTCCAAGTTTCTTAGTGTGCAAACTATACCCATATGATATCTTGTAGGTTTTTTCTTTTTTCTGCTTCTGAAGGCCTATTTCTCTGAATTCTACCAGTTTATAATTTGAGATATTCGAGATGGGCTCATTCTGAACAATCTACTTGTTCCAGGGAGGGGTCTTAATTGACAAGAAGAGGGGATAAAGAAGAGTATAATTTTAATGCCTGACTACTTTAATAGAACAAAATATTTTTAAACAGTCAATAAGTGCCTACCACGAATTATTTTTTAACATTGGCTAGGTTCAAATTTTGGCAGTAAATCTTTTATGCCTTAAGATGAAGTAGGGGGGAGAGACAAAAGAGAAAAGAAGTGAACTCTGCCAGGTGGCACTTAATTTGCATTGAATCTGCCCTGGTCCAATTCCTTAAGCAATAATTTTCTATATTTCATGTTTCCACCAATTCATATCTTATTAGCAAGGATTGACAGTTTCATATTATCAGCACATAATTATTTTTCCACTAGAAATGGTAATGATTAGTCATCTGGCTGTATAAATTAACATGCAGATTCCTATTTCTTTAACACAAAGTATTTAAGGAATAT
The DNA here is from genome assembly GCF_022355385.1 of Mustela nigripes. Lineage (NCBI taxonomy): Eukaryota > Metazoa > Chordata > Mammalia > Carnivora > Mustelidae > Mustela > Mustela nigripes. The sequence continues at coordinate 12,034,608 of NC_081574.1, read as the reverse complement.
ATTGCTTCTAACAGAGTAGGAAGGCAGTCGCACTTTTACACTATTTTTCCTTTTCTTAACTGAATATAGGCATACTCTTGTTTCATAATCTTTGGTTTGTCATATATTGTATACCTTCTTATTTTTACTATTTTTTCCCCCAAAGAACAGAAAAAGATAGCAATACATGAAAAACAAACTTCATATCCTGTTGGGGTTTTCTCCTTGAGCTACTGTAGGAAGTATTAAAAATTTCGACAGCTTACTTCTCAAGAGACTCTCAGCCCATTTGCTCAGTACTTCCATTTTTAGGAAATTTTTACTCAAGCATTCAAACTTTGGGAACTGCTACGCCAAATCCTTAAAACTGACTGAAGTTTCTCAGTAGAAAAATGCTTGTAAACTTGTTTATATTTCAGAGTTTATCAGAATGATGGTTTATCTATGGTGTACAAATTCTTATAGCACCTCTAAGGATGAAATATGATAAGATAAAGTCTGCTACAATCATAAAGGTGCCTGCTTCTTACTGGAGCTAAAAAATACTATAAAGACTCATATCATGGTGGTCAAATATTCTCGTTTTCTCCCTTTTATCTATGAAAGAAAAAGGAAGGTAACAATAATATGTACAAGGAGAAACTGGAATTATTGGCATGTCTATGAGGTCAAAAATCTAGTTAAGGTTTCATATGATATAAAGGACAAAACAAAACACTTTGTAATTTATGTCCAATAAAATCGAGACTGATATTAGAAGGGAGAATTGCTTTGTTTCATTTTATTATTTTAATTTTTTAAAAGATTTTATTTATTTATTTGAGAGAGAGAAAAAAAAAAAAAAAACAGAGTTGGGGGGGAGAGCACAGAGAGAAAGTGAGAGGGAGAAACAGACTCCCACCCTGAGCAGAGAGCCTGATGTGGGACTTGATCCCAAGACCCTGGGATCATGACTGAGGTGAAGGCAGCCACTTTAACTGATTAAGCCACCCAGGAGTCCCTCGTTTTAATATTATGATTGCTACTTAAGAATATATAATTCTGGGATGCCTGAGTGGCTCAGTGGGTTAAAGCCTCTGCCTTCGGCTCACGTCATGATCCCAGGGTCCTGGGATCGAGCACCACATCAGGCTCTCTGCTCAGCAGGTAGCCTGCTTTCTCCTCTCTCTCTCTGCCTGCCTCTCTGCGTGCTTGTGATCTCTGTCTGTCAAATAAATAAATAAAATCTTTAAAAAAAAGAATATAATTCTATTCTCCAAGGATAAATAACAAATAAATTCTAAAATATGAAATAATTTAAAAAATTCAGCAGCATTTAATGAATGCGTACTATATGCTGTCCATTGACTCAGAACACATACAGTTTCTCTCTAGTCTCTCCTGTTCTGCATTCCAATATTTAGTTTTCTTGGGTTCTGAGGCCACAGTGAAAATGCATCACTTGGGTACCCTGCTGTGGCAAACATAATTGACCAGCACCAACTACTGTCCCTCTCTATGCACCATGTCCTTTCTGCGAGATCACAGAAATCCTGGGGATGCCCTCAGCCCACACCGCACTGTTACCAATGCAGGGGATTCTTAAGAGACACAAGACTCCTCCACAGAGCAACTTCGGCTCTAAGTTGAACATCTTAGGCTGGATGGCCCCTCTGTCTGGCCATCAGAGATGCACTACAAAGTAAGGCGCTCCTTCCCCAGTGCTCCTGCCTTGTCCTCGACTTCCCAGGGATAGAAAATCATTGCAGGCTAAAGGCTTACCACACCTTCTTTGGCTTTTGGTCAACTTTTTCTTTTATGGGTGTTTCCCCAAGTTAATCACTTGCAGACTTCATTCTGCTTGGAAGTCTGCTTCAGGGAGGACCCCAGCTAACACTAACGCTTTTGACAGTCACAGTAGGGACCTGGCTCCCCTTCTCTGCTTTACCGAACACTGCCTACTGGAAGCTTCTTTCTGATTATTTCTCACCCCTTTTCTGTGTTTCAACCCCTTCTTATCTGTATGCACCACCTTGTTCTATCATATTTCTCTCATTTAGGTCGGCTACAGTCTGTTTTGCTTCCTGACGTATCCTGAATGCTTAAAACTGACACGTAGTAGGTGCTCAGTAAGTATTTATTGAACAAATGAAAATCAATTCTGAGAAAGAGCAAAGAGCATACATAGTTCTGGAATATGGTTCTTTTCTGATAATGTAGATACAAGCAGACTCTTATTGTTCCTGACATCTAGTGGCAGGATGGAAAAACTATCCTGAGACCGGAAGTAATTTCACAGGCTGGCTGAAGTCCAAACAATAGAAAATGTCAAAAGGCCTACTCTTCAGGGTATATAAAATTTTTATAGGTTTAGTACCCCTTTTAGATACTTAACGGGTTATGTATTCATCAGTGAGAACGCCAGTAAATTCTAGCAGGCAGTATTGAAATCCAATGAGAAAAGACTAACCAACCCTAGCCTGGTACATAAGTTAGAGAGCAGGCTGAATCTTATTATCACAGAGACTACATCCTGACTTCCCAACCCATCCGCCCACAAAAATAAAAATGTGCACACTGAAACATAGGAAAAAATGTCAGTAATTTGCAGCATAGCAGCACTAGAACTTAGAAAACAAATAACGAGTCAGGTTTTAATTCCCAGATTCACCATGACCAAATAGTGCCCTTGAATTCAACAAGAGGCTTAACCAAGGACATGGTGATCTAAAGCCATACCATGTTCCTACGGAAACTCAGATAGGAAAATGAGAAAGAGTCAGGTAGCAGGAAAACTCACTTTTATTACTTTCTCCGTTTTCTTACTATGCATTCGAAAAGTGGATGTTTTTAAGTGCCAAGTATATGTCAGGCACTGTTCTAGGCTCTTACGACATATCAAGGGACAGAAGAAACAAAAATCCCTGCCCTCGGGGAGCTGACCTCATATTCCCCTATTCTCCAAAGGACTACAATTCTACAGATGCCTTACCATGACAAGGATATGCTGCTGTCTTCGAAACAGGGGACAAAGTCTGCTCTTGGGAATAGTGAGATCTGTGGTAACTCAGAAAGGAATAGAGAACCAGGGTCCATTTTCCAATGAGGGGCACCTCATTAAGCCAGCTACTCCAAAGAATTGAATAAAGTAGTAGGTTTTCTGTGAGGGCTCTACTGTCTAAGAAGTAGATCAGAAAAAAGGTAGTTCCAGAGGGGAGAAAAAGACCCGAGGTGCCAGAATTCCCTGAGGAGCTGGGTGGGGAGGAGTAGACCACACTGGCCCAGGGATGACAAGATGCTCAGAGCCTGAGATGAGAAAAGGAAAAGCACTCGTAGGCATCCCAACCGCCCTTAGTCCTTTATCTGGGTCAAACATATGCTTTGAAACCGATCAATTGCGAAAAGGGATGAACAAGACTATGCATGTGTGATAATATCTTGACTCCAATTTTAACAAACCCAAAGAAATTCCTAGTTTCCAATGTGATATATGCATCCTGCTTTTCCTCTCTTGGACAACACACATCTCTAACAACATCAGGAAGGTTCCATGAACTTTTCAACAGATGAAGACATGAGCTCCATCATGAAAGCTTACAGTTTTGTAACCCTGGACGAGTTATTTCATCTGTCTTATTCCCCTTCTCCTCATGCATAAAAAAATAATAATAGAGCCTATTTAAATTCACTATTCCTTGTGGAAACGCCTGGTACATCACAGACACCCAACACTTATTAGTGTCCTTTTGTTGGATGGGTTACTATCAACTAGGTCATGAAGATACACGTACTGTGATGTTCCTGCTTTATTCTCAATCCTAACTAAAGATGTGTAGTTTGAGAAATATACGATGCCTCATTGCCTTGCTGTTTGTTCTGCCTTAACATCCTATTTTTTAAAAAAAAGTTCAGTGTTTAGGGAAAACTTACACTGCTTATTTACAAGGTTATCCATTCGATAGTGTCTCCCTAATGTGGTGACTGAATAATTTATATTGGTGTTAATTAGGCTCCTCCTTTTTGCTAAAAGTATCTAAGTCAAGATCTAGTTGCCACATTTGCAAGAGTCATCTAACAATAAATGCCAACGTATTTTTTGAGAAGTTGTTTTATAAACTATACATTAAATCTTTATAATGCACAGAGGGCACAAAGCTTGCAGATTTTTACCACTCATTTTTAAAGGTGATGGCATAAAGATGCCCTATTAGATACACTCTACCCTGCCCATAGGGTCTGACAATATTTCAGCTGAAAATTGATGGCGAGGTAGAGTTTGGGTTCTGAAGTGGGCTAATCCACAATAACCCTTCACATCCTCACTCCCAACACCAGGCTTCCTTTGAGAGGGTAGAATGGCTTATCTCCAGGTAAATTCATGCATGCTGGGACTGGAGACTTCCTACTTTGGAGCCCTGGGAGACAGCAGCTCCACAGGTGGTTCCTTGTTTTAGTTAATATGGGAGCAATTTTAGGCCAGACGTGGACTCTTCAAATTTCCCAAGGATGCAGAATGGTATGGTGCAGGCTTCTCACTTTTCTACGATTTTAGAAAGGTCCAGAGAGAGCTGGCTAGCATGAAAGGGGCCTTTCAGTCAAGAAGGCAATTTGTAGTGGGTGTGATATAAACATGTGGTTGGGAAGCCAGATGTAAAGACAGACACTTCAGAGATGAACAACAACCACGGAGAACCAGCTGGAACTGTGTAAACCACAGCTGGCTTCTGTGCAGACAGTTACCAGACGAGGACCAGATGTCAGGCCCAATGCGATGATCCCCCGTAAGCTCACTGGCACCTTGATGCCACCCTAGCAAGTGTGGGGAAGAGGAAAACCTCAAACCAATGGTATTATATCCCGAAGTTGAGTCTACCTGGTCTACCTGGACTTGACTAAATAAATATCTCCTAGAATGGAATAGAAGTCTAGGTCAGAGATTCAATTTAGTTAAAAAAAAAAAAATAGAGTATACATTTTTTTCAAATGTGTGTCCAGAAGAGTTGGGGGCCATTGGCACTTCTGGACTTTACTTTCCCAAAATTTTCCTTGCATTCATCATGTTAGTATTTCCGGAAGAGTGTTTTGTGAAACATGAGTTCTGTGGCATACTCACAGATGTTCCAGAGAAAGCAGCAATTTCTTTGATTATTAATTCCAGGAAATACTACAAAATATTAAAGTTCTTAAAAAATCTTGCAAAAAGAAAGCATTTCCACTTTTATTTCAATGAATCTTGTCCACATCATCTCAGTACTATGCATCTATATATATAGATATAAATACCTATATCTAATATATATATATATATAGATTCATAGACAGAAAAGTGGAAATGCTTTCTTTTTGCATGTACCAAACATCAATAAACACCTCTGAGAGAACTAGTGTTCAACAGAAGAGTTTGGCCACTCTATACCCGAGAGTCATAGCATATAACTTCCATCTCTGTCTCTTCAATTTAATACAGTGTGCTTATGATAAATTTTGGTCTCATTTTCAAGTAACTGATTCAACCAGCATTTTGTGGTCTCCTACTGTGTGCTACATGTCACCACAGAATTTTTGAATTTCCTGAACACTGTTTCCCAGCCTGACTGAGATACAATTGACATATAAAATTGAGCAAGTTTAAGTTGTATCATTTTATGATTTGATGCCTTATATATTGTGAAAGGACCACCTTGTGTTCACTCTCACGGGGGAGCCAGTGGGCCAGGTGGGGGGCCCATCGGCGAGGTGTCCCAGTGACTCACGGTGGATTCCCCACGAAGTCCCTGACAAAGCCAGTCGGATCCACACCCCCCTGATCTAGTCACAGCCTTAACTGCACCTCCCCCAGCCTCTTCCCTTCCCTCCTGACGGTGTCCGTCCCCTGAGTCATGCAGTCCATGACTCAGTACTCAAGATGGGCAAGAGAGAAATGGGCCTCTTTGGCAATGTCCTCCTGGCTGGGGAAGCTGGGCACTTGTTCACGAGCTCTTACTTGCCCCTGCAGGAGAAATCATGGGTCAAAAAGGGCCCTCTTAGCACTGAGTTATGCTGATGTGGGAGAGGAATGGTGTGGTAAAGTCCAACAGTTCGGGCATCCAAGGTAACATTTTTTCTTTTCTCAAGCAGTGTACTTGAACTTCTGTCCAGGGATGAAGACCATGTGGTTGTTACTGCTGAAGCGGGGGTTGGACAGGGATGTCTTATTTGGCTGTCTTGGCAGTTTTTAATGGTTTCAGTAATTATCTTTCCTAAAAAATGTAAAGTGTTCCCTTTTCCAGTATAAGTTAAAATGATGGACTTTTGTGTCTAAGGAAACAAACTAGCTGAAATCTACTTCTCAGTTTAATCCTTTAGTATGAAATTGTCCCCGATACTCTACAAGTAGACTATGAGCTATGATGATATTAAATATATAATATAAAAATGATAATATTTAAAATAAAATGTTGTATAATATGTATACATAGGAAGCATATGCTTTAAGATTTAGTTCAGTCATTTCTTCCTATAGGAGGTCACTCAAATAACTCTCCACACTATGTGTTATGTGCTATTTTCCATGTTCTTATAATATCCTGTATATCCTCCTATCGTTATATTGATCCTATTATGCCTATCACCATATACACCTGTTTCTCACACTACACAGTCTGCTTTTTGTTGTCCAACGTTCTCATGCTAGTCAGTGTATCTCTATGGCTTAGTATAATACCTGATATATGGTAACCATTCAGCAAAATTTATTCTCTAAACATGCTTCTCTTTATAATGCCTGAGTTTATTAATATGCCCATGGAACTTTGCTCAATAATAATAGATTGAAATTATTATGCACAGTGACCCGGACTAAAGGGGACAGAGTGCGCCTCCTAGTTGTCTCCTATCTCCAGACTGCCCTCCAGTGATGATCACAGGGCAGTTATAGGGAGAAAGAACAGGACGCCAGTTAGAGAATCATTTGACTAGTAACAAAAATCCCTCTTTAGAAGGAGTACTATAGTATGAATAGTACAAACAGGCTGCTAATTCTCCTGTTATAAAATGACATCTGCACAAATAATAAGCTGAGATATTACTGTAACATATACAGTCATGGTCATATCCGAAGATTTGGCGGTCCTTGGATGAAAGGATAGAGCCCTGGACAAGACATATATTGATGAAATCCACTGGTAGTTCCTCCACTGAGAGAACAGTTTGATCAAAAAGCCACAAAGATATTAAAGAGGAAAAAGTGGAGATTCATTAATACTTTAAAGGTGAACCTGCCTAATGCTGGTGACTCCCACAGCAGGAGACTCTGGCTTATGTAAATCGATGCCTTCATTAAGGATACAAAAATATTTTGCAAATTATGGGAGGTCAGAAATAGTGATTGACTGGGTTTACCTATGAACTCTTTCATTAACATTCTATGCTTTGATACCAGAGAATTGATCTGACCCTAAGAAGGACAGAGTGAAGAAGAATGATTTTTTTTTTTTTGACTTTCCTATCCATGCAAAATACTGGGTAGTAATTTATAAACACATTGCTTAATGAAAACCTTTAAATACATATCATTGCTCTCATTTTATATTTGAGTCCACTACACATGAGATACAGCTTAGGTCCTGAAATCACATGCCACTGAATTTCAATCCATGCTCTGCTACTTGTTTAATAACTCCCTGACTTTAGGGAAGTCACTCAACTTGTTTATGCCTCACTCTCCTCATCCTTTAAATAGAAAAAAATAGTGTCTACTTTGTAAATTAATTGTGAGTTTTGCAAACCCTGAATGTGCGTCTTATTAATATCACAATGAAAGATTCAGTCTATTCTGGACTATCTAAAACAGTGTTTCTATATTGTAAAGTTACAATGGACAAAAATGATGTGGTTCCAGGGACGATTAGCTTGCAGCTCTATAGTCCCCTAACCTTCCTCTTCACCAAGGGAAAGACTGGATTTTCAAGGTTAAAAGTTGAATTGTGAACCCCTCAAATTCATATATTGAAGTCCTAACCCCAGGACTTCAGACGTGACCATATTTGGAAACAGGTAACTCCAGAGAAAATCAGATAAGGGATGGACCCTATTCCAATATGTCTAGTGCCCTTATAAGAAGAAAAAAAAAATGGGGGTCCAGAGAGATGTACCCAGGAAGAACACTTGTAAAGAGAAAGACAGAGGTCAGGTTGATGCTTCTAAAGTCAAAGAATGCAAAGGACTGCCAGCGCCACGGGGGGCTAGAGGACAGCCTTGGAGCACAGTCTTCCTCCCAGCTGTCCGAAGAAAGCAACCCTGCTAATGCCGGGATCTCAGACTTCTTGTCTCCAATCCTGTGAGACAATAAATTTCTGCTGTTTAAGCCACCTGGTTTGCAGTACTTTGTTCTGGTAGCTGCTCTAGCAAACTAATATATCCAGGTTCCATTGCAGGAAGCTGTGGTCCTGGAAATAAGTACCAGCTCAAGTAACAGGAGCGACAGTCTGATGTGCAACTTCCCGGTGCTGTGCGCGTGCGCGTGCCCGTGTATGTTTTGATTGAAGGTACTCTTCCTCTTGCTTTTCTTTCTCTTTCCAACAATTTGGAAAGTAGCTATTTTACTGGTAAGACCGTTTGATTCCGTCAGTAAGGGCAAATAATAATAATAATAATAATAATAATAAAATACTACTAAAAACAACAGAATAAATAAATATATAGATGAATGAATGAATGAATGAATGAATGAATGAATGAATGAAATTGAAATGGAATAGCAACATGATGGAAAATACTAGGTCCCTGGAAGTCTGCACATGCCGAATTGCTTCCCTGTTTTAGACTACCAGTCTACATCTAGAGTATTATGTGAGGAATATGTGATTTCTCTTGCATTTGGATGTTCATTGTTATACCAGTGCATTCCATTCCCTTGGGTTAAAAAAAGATAAATGTGTAAGATGAAATTAAAAGAAGTTAAAAGTTATTTATCTGAATGATATATACATTAAAGCTAAAAATCTATGAATGGGAAGTCTTTTTAAACATAAAAACAAAGAAAAAAGCACATACTATACAGATTTCTCTACAATTTTCAATATTGTGCATATCAAAACACAGAAAATAAGTCGCATAAAACAGGGAAAATATTTTCAATGTTTGATAGCTAAATGTTAGTGTCTATACAATACAAAGTATTCTTCTTCCACAACAAAAAAACCACATACATGCCACATGGCAACAAAATTATGAAAGTGATATACATCACAAAATTTAGAATCACATTTCAAGTAGGTGAGCTGAAAAAAAGAAAACAAGATATCCACAGTAGCAGAGGGGAATGAGCATCTTCTTCAACAGTGGCACTGAGTGGAAGACTCTATTGTTACCCTCTCCCTAGATGGTTATTTGACATTACCTATGAAAAAGTTTTACAGGTGTGCCTGGGTGGCTCAGTGGGTTAAAGCCTCTGCCTTCAGCTCAGGTCATGATCCCTGGGTCCTGGGATCGAGCCCCACATCGGGCTCTCTGCTCAGCAGGGAGCCTGCTCCCCCCCCACCTTCTCTCTCTCTGCCTGACTCTCTGCCTACTTGTCATCTCTGTCTGTCAAATGAATAAATAAAATCTTAAAAAAAAAAAAAAAGAAAAAAGTTTTACAGTGTTGTTTGTATTCTTTAAACCAGAAATTCTACTCTTAGAGTATAATATTAAGGAATTTATCTGAGAGTAATAAAAGATACGTACTCATATCAGTATCATTAATGACAGCCAAAGAATTGGAAATAAAAAGTACAATGGTAGGTTTTTAAGTTGGTTATTTGTAAAATGTGTAAGTGAATCACAGCACACTTCCAGAGTATAAAATTCATGTTGCTAAGACAACAGAATGTTGTCGAGAGTGTTTAGGATATTTTACTAAGTGAAGCACCAACTTATGAAATAATGATGTACAACAATTGTGAAAGGTTAAACAGTTACCCTGCTTAGACCGTATTAACTATTTTTTGCTTTTGCTTTCTCATATGTTCCAATTTCATAATCAGAAAAGAAACATCTATGTGCTCACCCAACAGAATGCCACAGCCGCCCTGATTTCAAGTTTAATGCTCAAGAAAGTTTTTGCTTCACACACGGGGCTAAATTTTCTATGAACTACACATTTACAAATTGCATAAAAATTTATTTGATTTTTTTTATTATTGAGGAATAAAAATTATTAATTTATAGGGAGTCAAAGCCTTCCTCCCCCACTAATTACTGTTCCTACTAAGACTCTGAGTAGGTGGGCGGGGGGTGGGGGACGGAGGTGCTTGCTTTCCTGTGCCTGGTACCCTGAGTAGAAAAAGAACTAATACCTACATGGATGCCCGCAAGCAGAGCAGCCAGACTAGAAAAGGCACTGCCTTCCCCCGGGGCTCCTAAATCAGAGAACCTTCACTCTGTGGAATGAATTCCCATTGAGTATTATACAGCTGTAAACAATCTAGACAAATCTATTATGTTGTCGATATAGAAAAATTCCAATCTACTTCTATTAGACACCAAAAAATGGTAAAACAGAATATATTTATATAAAAATGGTATGTGTGAGAGACACACAGCCATACACAGGTGCTTGAACTTGGCAAGTATATCTCCGGGAAGGGAGATAGGAGGCTAGCACATAGAGGATGAAGCATCTACTGTCACTCCATATCCTTAGTGTTTAAATTTCCCCTAAATGCAATAGAACTTTAAAAATCAATTTTAAAAAGCAAATGACAATCCAGTACCCATTACAAAAAAAAAAAAAGATGTCATTGTCATCCTTAAAAATGAGGACCACAATATTTACAAACTGTGTATGTGAATCTCATGCCGTAAGATTCAAAATCTTGAAGCTAATGAAATTAGAGAGCATACCACTTGTCCATTCCTTCCTTCAGAAGCATTTGGATATTAAATGCCTCCTCTCTGTGACACCAGGATCATTGCCTACCAGAAGCTCACTGGCCAGTGGGAGAGATGTAAAGACATATTTCAAATGCAAAGTTGCTTTTAAAGCCATAGAGAATTAGATGAGGCAGGATACAGACACCAAGGAGACAGGAAATAACCCTGGGTAGACTTAGAAACAGCTCAACCAAGACTTGACAGAGCCGCATCTTGAGATGAAACAGCAGGTTGGCTGGTAGACTATTGAGAATGAGCTCACTGCGGTGGAGAGGGAAAGAGGAAAGGCACAGAGCCATGAAAGAAAATGGCATGGGCATGGGTTGCCATTGATGAATCAGAACCATGATAACCATAAATACAGTAATAATAACATTCATTGATGTTATTATATATATAATATATATTGAATATTATACATATATATTGAATGATAGTATATCCTAGGCACTGTTGTATGTGGTACTAACTCATTTCATTGTCACAAACATAAAAGATGTTACTACAACTTTTTGAAGAAGCAGAGACTGGAAGAGCTTTAATTATATTGCCCAGAGTTACAAAAAAATAAATAATAATTGGTAGAATTGGGACTTGAACCTAGGTTTTCCAACTCTAGAAACACTCTTAATCACTACTCTGCTGGTACCTGTGTAAAATTTCATAGAAAAATACAAGCCATGGTTTGAAATAAGTCAGAAGACCCACTGGATCAATTTGTCATTTTGGGTCCCTAAATCCCTATATAGATACTTTCTTTATTTGGCTATTTAAGAAAATAACATTTTTTCCTTGTCTTGGGATTAAGTGATTGCATATTTAGTATATTACCAGCAAAAGCCAGAGGAAATTATCTTCTTTCTTTATCATTTGTGAAAAATTACAACTGCCCTTTAGGAAGAACTTTGCCCATCTATACTCAATGGAATTGTTATTATTTCTTTAATTTGAAAAATTAATCAAATCCTTAGGAAAGCCTTCACTTTCACCTTCTGAAATATCAATGGCTGAAGGTAAACAAAGGTTTCATGGTCCAGTGTGACATCTAACAGAAAGCTCCAGTAATCAGCTCCTCATGATATTTATAGTAAAATAACCATTGAGATTCCTAGTTATATCCCCAAGTCTTTGTAAGTTCCCCAAACTGCTTTTGAAATGATCAACCATTAAGCAATAGTTAGAATGTTTTTTGCATAAATTGGATTCAGTGTACTTTGATTCCTTGAAAATTACCCATGCATGCAAGGTATCTATTAACCATAAAATTCGATTAACCCAAATGTCTTTTGCCTGATCCACACCACATTGTAACTGTCTGTATAGATCTGCTCTCCTATGCATTTGGAAATTTTCCAGGTGTTTCCATGTTCTTTGCAGACCACTGGTTATTGATAAATGTTACATCCTCACAACAGAGGCATTGCTGCCACCATTACTGATCTAGAGGGGTCCCCCCGGCCATACTTATTATACCCTAAATGTATCCATTTAGACTGACAGAGAACTGTCTGCTTGGATTATAGAATGGTTTATGAAAGAGAGTATTCATAAGTGCTTGGCTAATAATTTATAACCCTGTATGGAATAGTTCATATACTAATTTATTACCCATGTGGCGATCCAAATTCACATCTTAGCAGAGCTGTGGACAAACTGTTTATTCATGTTTAGGAATCCTATCAGTGATGGGTTACACAAGCCTCTTGGAATTTATTGTTGAACTCAGTTGTGGAGTGATCAGCATTTTGACAGGACATCATACTCTGTAAATTCAAATCTATATTTTTGTCTGCAAGATCAAGCGTGTTGACAAATTTTTGGCACATAACTTCTATATTCTGTGTCAAGCGAGACTCTTGTCTGATGCTTTTACAAAGTACTTATGAAACTGATCCCCCCTATAGATTTTCTTATACACTCTCTCAATACCTGAACTTTTTTCAGCAGTACTTAGGCATCAAAAATCAAATCCCTTCAAAGTCTCTGGAGGGTCACATCTTCCAACTGCTTTGGAAATCATTAAACAGAGCAAATTCACAGCCTGTCATGTGAAGAACAGCGGTAACTCTAGTATCACTGGAGGAATAAACAAACCAGCACTTAAACTTCGATACACTCAAAATTCCCCATTTGCTTACAATGTCTTCACTTCTGCAAAGCCTGTGAAAATCTTTGTTTTAAGTATAGTTTCCAAATTTTGATTTTAATTTAAATACTTAGAGGGCTGGAAGCTTTCCCCCCATAACATTGAGTTTCTACGGAGCACCTTCAAACATTTTAGCTTACTCAAAAAATTCTATATATTTTCAGTATGCCATTTATATATAGCATAGTTTGATATGTAAAAGCTAAAAAGAGATCTATTCATTTCAACCTGATGGCATATATATTACAGCCTATAAAGAAGAAACTGGCCTTTTGTGACAAATCAAAGGTCAATCTACCATCTTCTAAACACTGACATTGTGGCCCCTTGGCTTTGTTACTTGAACAGACATTAGAGACAATTAAGTACACACAGAGTAACACTTCCTCATTCTTATTTATTCCATTAAGCAAATGATCTCCTGTGCCCATTAGTTTCTGTGCAGGACATGACGGTACTTTCTCCAATATTATTCTTTTGGCCACATATATTTTAAACTTCCTTTAAGAGAGTTAATGCGAAAAAGAGGCTAGCATGTAGGATTTTTAACAAAGGAGTCAGATTTCAAAGATATATCTATGACATCATTAGTAATGAGAATTTTTTACATTGAGGCTGTAGAGGAAAGAGGTAATATTATTTGAAATCATAGAGTCTTGGAGAACTTTCATAAGGTAAAAAAGGTTACATCTTCTCATTATACTAAATGTGGTATACTATGCACTTGAGATGTTGCAAGTTATAAAGTCTCAACTTAATAAATGAAGACAATGCAAAATTTCAAAGAAGAGCAAATGAAAAACGCTACGAAGTCTCATGGTAATGACCCATTGAGAAAAGAATAACAGATTAATTTTATCAAAAATGCATCAACACTGCAAAATAAATAATCCATGAGAATAAAGTAAAGATATTGAGGGAGGGTGAGAGAAATAAAGAAAGTAGTTAGACATATTCACACGGCTACCTTTTTATGATGAGTAACGTCTTTTATGAATGCATATTAAAAATCAGTGGTGACAGAAAAATATCTGCAGTATACAATAAAAACTAATCTAAGTCTTGAAACAATAGAAAAAAGCTTTGTTCTTAACATCTGGTTTCTTAACTCACTGTTAAGATAGCGCATGTTTATGTATGTTAATGTTAATTAAAATTGATTAATTACTGTAAATCTTCATAAAGTTATGCTGTAAAATTGATATACTAAATATTATTCAATTTGGAAAAAAAATCACAAATCTGAGGGTTGCTGGAGTGGCTTAGTAGGTTAGGTGGCTGCCTTCAGCTCAGGTCAGGCTCCCTGCTCAGTGGGAGCCTGCTTCTTCCTCTCTTCCTCACCTGTGCTCTCTCCTGCTGTCTCTGGCACTATTTGTCTCTCTCTCAAATAAATTTTCAAAATCTTAAAATATATACATATTTTAAGATCACACACACACACACGTATATATGTAAAATCACATATTTGTGCCACTGAACACCCAATTAGTAAGCCATCAGGTACGTAATTGAACTTCCATATATCAGGCTCTCACAAGAACTATGACAAGAATAAAAACAAAACTCTGACAGTACTGAAGATATATGTAGGGATAAATAACATGGAAAGTTCTGTAATTTTTTTAAAAGATTTTATTTATTTATTTGACAGACAGAGATCACAAGCAGGCAGAGAGGCAGGCAGAGAGAGAGGAGGAAGCAGGCTCCCTGCTGAGCAGAGAGCCCGATGCAGGGCTCGATCCCAGGACCCTGAGATCATGACCTGAGCCGAAGGCAGCGCCTCAACCCACTGAGCCACCCAGGCGCCCCCCGAAAGTTCTGTAATTTTAAGGAAAAAAATACAAAATAATTCTATATTTAAATGTATATTTAAATCTAAATATTCTTTGGTTATTATCAGCCCAGCTCCTGGCAGCACACCTTACAATGTCTACAGACTTATAACTGAGAGAAAACATGTTAAGGACCAATCACCTGTCAGGTACTAGTAAACATGAAAATCTGAGGATGTGTTTTGACCTGCTCACTTTCTGAATCTGTCAGTCAGTGTACATTAAAGTCGGTAAAGGCATGGCAGACACCGGCTACTTATTCACCAGTATTCACATGCTTGCTTCCAGACTCACCACCAAGCCATATCACCGTTTCTCCTTCCAGGCAGGTGTACTGTAACTGATTTTGGTCAGTAGCACAGGCAGAAGTCACGTACGCCAATTCCTGCTCTCTCCAGCTTGGTCTTCCCCGCTCTTTCTTTTCACCCAACGTCTGACCAAATGCACAGGATACAGAGGACACTTCCTGTGTCCTGTTCTATGTATTTGTGCTCCTATTCCTTAGGAGATGGGAGCGGCACAAATCCATAGAACAGAAAATTTGTTTGGATTAAATTTGCAGCGGCCTTTAACCAGAACTTGAACTAGTCTTTGCTATGTTTAACCAGTTGAGATTTTAGGGATGTTTGTTACAAAGACAGATTAATCTGATTATACGTAAGAAAAAGCCCAGTTTAAAACTAGGGGTCACTTTCTATACAAAACTGTAAATAAACTAAATTGCTTACACTGGATACTTCTCTTTGTTTTATTAATTAAATGTGGTTTCTTATTGAGTTATTCAAATTTGACTTCAAATGTCTGTATATTGATTATACCTTAAATAAATCAACCATAGGAATTATGACAGCTGAAGCAGAATCTTAAGAAGGGTACTTTTCTGCCCACTTAGAATGAGAAGCAACTAATTTGTAGCGGGTAAGATAATATATTCTAGAACGAAAGAGAACTCAATTAGTATCCCAGCTTAAGGAGTAAATAGCTATGTGACCTTGGACCAGTTTCTAAACTTCTACAAATCATAATTTTCTCAACTATAAAGTGAGGAAAATAACAGTACCTGCCTCCATGGTTATGAGAATTAAAGGTGGCAGTGCATTTAAAGTACTTGGTCTGCCTGCCACAGAGGAATTACTCATGAAGTGTTAGTGCTTAGAGCTGTTACGGCTAATAAAAGCTAACACACTACAAGAGGCTCATACTTTAAAAGATCTTCTACCGTGGAGAGTGATAAAAATACTACTGAAGTCTGTCGTAGCAATTTTAAGTGACGACATTTAATCTGGCTAAGGTAAACAACAAACACAATACTGATTCAAAATAACAGATTTTATAACAGATAGAAATACAAAGGCATAAAGCCCTGAGAGGTAGATTAGATATTAGAAGTGCAGGTCTTTTTTTTTTTTTTTTTTTTTTTTTTTAACATAACTTCATTCCATACAGGAGACTACTTCAAAGTAACTCTTCAACAGGTTGTTAACTTCAATAAAAACATCTTCCACTCTAAAAGTCTGAGATTCATTATTATGCCTCAAGCTTTTTCCTCTCATTGACACACTGTTTTTCAAGAACAATCCGGGGCCACCCGGGTAGCTCAGTGGGTTAAAGCCTCTGCCTTCAGCTCAGGTCATGATTCCAGGGTCCTGGGATCAAGCCCCCGCATCAGGCTCTCTGCTCAGCAGGGAGCCTGCTTCCCCTCCTTCTCTCTCTGCCTGCCTCTCTGCCTACTTGTGATCTCTGTCTGTCAAATAAATAAATAAATAAATAAGAACAATCCGGAAGGTTAGTTTAATAGGGGATTTAATGTATTCAATGAGAGAAATGAAAGTAGGCATTGGACCTGGGCAGAATGTCTGGTTTGAATTGATAGTCATATTATATATATATATATGTAATATTGCATTATATTATGCATGACTATATATTGTGTATTATATATTACATATATGCCATATTATATATCATGCACACATTATATATCATGCACACAGTATTATTCTAATAAAATTCCAGGCAGGACATTTCTTGGGTTCAGAGATCAACCTTAGATCTTCCTTGGATCTTCTCAACTTGTACTCTCATTATAAATAACGACAGCATATGATTATTCTCCTCCTCATCAAAGTATCATCATGATGAGGGAGAGAAGGCAAGCTGAGGACAAAGCAGAAGTTGACACCACGCAACCCCCCCAGCCCCACTCCAGGGTGGGTCATGTGTGAAATTCTTCCCAAATCTCCCAGCTATCTTAATATTAATGCCTAGCTAGAAGGGGGGAAAAACAACCTGAACTTGACATGGCAAGGCCTCTGGTATCTAGTAGGCCCCCGTTAGCATATGAAAATTCTTTTGAAACCTTTTTCTTACCTCCCCCTCCCAACTTCTAGGTAGACAATAGACCACTCCTCAGGACCCCAGTGCAGCTCTTTCAGCCCAGGGGTCCTGCCCTGGTGCTTCAATAAAATCACCTTTCTGCACCAAAGATGACTCAAGAATTCTTTCTTGGTGGTTGGCTCCGGACCTCACTTGTATTCTAAAAGTTCATCAATTATACAGGCAACTGTTCATGGCAACATAACCAATGCATAGAAGAAGCTCAACTAAGTTACAAGTAGGAAGCACGTTCCTTCTTCCACCCTATGAAGCTTATTCTGTCCACTTTCTCTTTCCGCCGACATGACTGACATATCAGACAAGTACCCATGGCTGTCCGGGTGACACTGCGACAATAAGATCCCAGGGTGATTAAGACTTCACTCTACTGTAATAATTAAAACCAATTTATTTTATTTATTTTTTTAAAATATTTTTTTAAAGATTTTATTTATTTATTTGACAGAGAGAGATCACAGTAGACAGAGAGGCAGGCAGAGAGAGAGAGAGGGAAGCAGGCTCCCCGCCGAGCAGAGAGCCCGATGTGGGACTCGATCCCAAGACCCTGAGATCATGACCCGAGCTGAAGGCAGCGGCTTAACCCACTGAGCCACCCAGGCGCCCTAAAACCAACTTAAACCTCCTCCTGTGGGCTGGCTTCTGCCTGTTTTTGCACCTGCCGTAGCAGTCACCTCCTCCTCCTCCCCTCCCAAACACTCACTAGACTGTTTCAAGTTTCTACCTACTTGGAGCAGCATGAGAGACAAAAGGTGAAAAAGCAAAGCAAGGTCATTAGCTAAGGGAGAGAAGGGGGAGGCAGGGAGAGAGGAGAGAATGGAATCAGTCGCCATCACTGATTGGTGAGGCTGCAGTGTGACGCCGGACCACATGTAAGGGAAAGGCCATGAACTTCAGGCCAGCCAGCTGGGTTATGAATTCTTCTCATTTCGTTCAGCTCTTCTTTCTCTAAGTCCATGACAACATGCCTCTCCACATTTTAAACTTCATGGAGACAAGAACCGTATCTAGTTTCTGCCGAGACGTAGATCTCAGTATATAGACACATATAAAGAGAGAGGGGGAGAGAGAGAGGAGAGAGAATGACCAAAATAGCAAACAGACTTTGCAGAATGAAGAACTGAAACATGCTCTAAAAGGTCTCTAGATCTTTAGGATCCAGGATACAGAGACCAGGGTGTCGTCCCAAGACCACCCATTTAAGAACAAACAAACAAACAAAAATGTGTCTTGCGGGAGGAAAGACACAACAAACCCAAAGCTTCAAGCGTGAAATCAAGTAAATTTCAGTAACAAGTCAAATACGATTGCATGGAGATCTTTCTGCTCGTCAGAGGAAGAGAAGGGACGTGAGGGAGCCCGCCACCCACGCCCCGCAGCCTCTCAACCTGGAGGACCAGAGAGATGGGGGGTGGGGGGTGGGGGATCGCTGATCCACCTGTGGGCACTGTACAGCTGGATCTCCCAAAATTCCAAAATCCAACGAACCAGCAAATTGGCTGTAAACAAACCAGTTTGGGGAAACCCAAATTTGAAAATGAAATACTTCAGTACCTTTGCAGTTTGCTCTAAGGAAGGGATTTGGCAGTCCTTTTCTCTCCCGCTCCCACGATTTTTCTCCCTCAATCTCTTCTACAGTAAATCTTTCTCTTCTTAACCATTGAGAAGAAAGCAATCATAAAGTCCGTTTTTCCCCCGGTGACTAAGAATTCAGAAAACATAACACAGCTAAAGCTACAGCCTGCGATATGGCACATTCTCAAAATAATAACTCATAGTAGCTTTTGGTTTATAGAAAATCATTAAGGGCTCTGACAGGACTTTAGTGAGTGGTTTGAGGAAGCTCTGACGGGAGGAACTCAGGATGGCT
Source organism: Mustela nigripes (assembly GCF_022355385.1). Taxonomy (NCBI): domain Eukaryota; kingdom Metazoa; phylum Chordata; class Mammalia; order Carnivora; family Mustelidae; genus Mustela; species Mustela nigripes. Next base: position 12,015,515 of record NC_081574.1, on the reverse strand, counting down.
CTGAATCGGGGATTAGAGCCTTTGCATGCATGAGTAAATCAGCTTTCCAGCGCGCCCCTGCTTTCAAACAATAAAGAAAGAGATATTGGAAAGATACTGCTAGCAATCATGACACAGGAAATGCTTACAAGATGGTGTGCCGTAATTTTAATCTGTTCTCTTCAGTAGACTTAATCATGCCATTCTCAACTGTCAAAGAACAACTCTACCAATTTGACTCTTTGAAAGACCTAGTATGACTAACGTCTTTCTTAAATAAATTTAGGAAAACTGTATTTTCTCCCATGTTTTCTAGAATATATATTTTATTACCCCACTCTTTGACAAAATGAATAAAAGTACTGTTTTTATACTTTAAGGCGTGTATTAAAGTTCTTCCCATTCAAGGACATCGATTCTCTCTCTCTCTCACACACACCCACATACACATACAAATAATTTATGACCTAACCATCTGAGCCAAGAATCAGGAAAAGTATCTTAAACATTTGTGGGGGGGAACTACTAGTTTTTTAGAATAACATTTGCTGGGAAGACTGTGGACAAAATCATACATTAACAACCTCATTCTAAAAACAGCAACAACAAAACAGTAACAATTCCTGGCCCCCCCAGAAGCTCCCGATCAAGGGCAGGTTAGACATTTACCACCGACTCTCTTTATTCACCCCTTTCCAGCACAGTGTATTGGCTATTTAGACCGTCTCTTTTCAAATACGATTTGTGACAGCAATTGCCCTATATCACTGACAGAGACTATTCTGCAGTGAAGTTTTCTGCAGTGATTGAGATAAAAATAAAAATGTTCTGATATTTCCCCCCAGGAAAGTGCCAGTGGTCGCCGAAGCTCAAATAAGCTTTAACTACATCCCACAGAGCAATACCTCATAGTGTATTATTAGTGTGATCAAAAAGGATCAAAACACGTTTCCAGGAAGGCCTAAGTACCAGCCCACGTTCACATTATCACGTGAACGTGCCGCAGAGACCTTTCGGCTTCTGAGTGTGCGCCCCCGGAAAACCATGCAACGTTCATTTCCAGGAAGACCTTTATGAATTTTAGCTCTGAAAACAAATGCTCATTCTAAGGATGCATCTTCACCACCCAGGGAGTTTGTGTTAGGTTTTCAAGACAGAGTGGAGACAAAATACAGTCCTACTTGGTCCAGTGATAATTGAGTTGAAGAAACTCAATACCTACTGTTAAGAATTTGTTTCTGGGACTGTCAAGAGGCAATAGAAATATGCCACCATAATGGGCTTCCCAGGAAAATTCTTCATTCGTGTCCAGTGATCTTGTCAAGTCAAGGAGATCTGTTTGACCTACAGAGAAACTGACTCTCGGTATTACCGTGGAATGTCAGGATTCTTAATAGTACCAGTCATCAGAAAGGTCAAGGGTGAGCTCACACACCCACAGGAATAGGGGCATGGTTTGAGAACCACAGGGATATGAGGTTGTAGAGAGCCTGGAATTTTGTGGCAGATTGATCTGAATGCAAATCCTAACACTGCTTGTCCTACCTTCCCATGACACGGAGACCATTAGTCTCTCCTGGATTCCAGGAGTTAGTCTATGACACTGGGGCAGTACTGAGTACCCGCTTAGGGAAATGCTCAGGACTGTATCTGGTAACATACAAAAGGCTCAGGCATAGACTACGCTGTTCTTAAAAATCCATTCTCTTCCTCCTTCGGCAGCTCTTTGGTGGTATTAAGGTATATTTTTCACATTCACGTTTTTGGGTTCTCTACCCTCTTTGTATCCAGTATGTATCAGCATATCAGAGTGAGGATGCGCTGGACATTAGCAATAAATTTGAGACAGAGTCAATAATTCGCCATCATCATGTATAGCGTTTAATAACAAAAATATAGTTGCAGAGCACATTCTCACTTAGTTCTTTGGGGAGAGGCTTTTCCACAATTCCCTTGGAGGGGAACCGAACTCAGAAGTGTCAGAAATTGGGTTCCAATTCAATGCCATCTTTAGTTGAGACTCATTATTATCATTTTGCTTCACATAAATGGTACGAGTCATTTGCTATGATCTAATCAAGAGACTCTCAGGAACTAGAATTTAGATGCCTCAAAAGAAAATTATTTAAATTCAATTCAGAAAATTAGTATTCTTATTATCCAAATCCCACGTTGTGGGGGGAGGAGTCTATTTTTTATAAACATTACTGCGGCCCTTCTATGGACTTTATAAAGACACTTTGTCTCTTCAGTTAAACCACACTGTCTCCTGTACCCTGTAACTCTTTTGTTTAGGTTACCACATTTCTTAGTCAATTGAAAGTGCTACCTAACACTTTATTGGAAAACCAGAAGTGCAAAATGAACCCCAAGCACTCTTGTCACCATGGGAAATGCTGACGAGACACATTATACGCATTATATCTTTAAGTTGTTAAAAGAAAAAAAAGCGTGTGATTTCTAAAAACCACATTTGGGTATTAGGTGTCCCAGGATCAGAGAAAGTCAGTGCTGGGGAGCTATTTATAGTGCATCTGGTCCAGCTTCCTTATTTCATAGACTGAGAAAACCAGGACAAGAATATTTTGCCCAAAATTACACCACTACATTTCTGAATCTGGTCACCCAGCATCAGGTATAATTTGAACTCGACTAATCAAAGTACCATTTCTAAGAACCTGCTAGAGGGACTGAGGATAGCTGGAGCCCAGCATGTGTTTTCCAAAAATAAGTCAGGCCCTTTTTAAAGAATTTTAGGTATGGGGGGGGGGAATGAAAGAATCGAAAAGATGACTATACCATATGGTCCATATTTAGGAAAAAAAATACATCCAAGCACAAAAACAAACATATCCATATCCACATGCCTTGAAGGGCTCGGCCCAGAACCTGGCACATGGTGACGATTCCAGGAATCATAAACATGTGTGTGTGTGGGGGGGTAACTTCTGATTCATCCTGCCTAGCTTCCCAGTGCTGTCTTGTTTCTAGAAGTAAGGTGCAAGCAAGCCAAACTACTAAAATATTAATGAATAAAAACTACCCCCTTATATGGTCCTATCTTTAAGTTGGAGAATTAAGAGGGTTCAGGTCCCCTCTGGCAACAGGTCCAGAGAGCCTTTGTCTCCTGTCTTCCTGTCATGCACCTGATCCATCTCAGGTACCAGTTCTCTTCAGGGACCTTTGGTAGAGGAGCCTCTCTGGGCGGAGGGGTGTGGGGTAAGGGACTTGGACAGGGGAGGATGGAAGAAGATTTAGGCTGAAGTTCCAGGATTTTCAGTGTCACTGTGGGAAGAATGGAACTTTGTGAACAGTCTTAATCTTTTTTTTTAAAGAGTTTTATTTATGTGAGGGAGAATGAGTGAGAGAGAGCATGACAGAGGAGAAGGTCAGAGGGAGAAGCAGACTCCCCAAGAAGCTGGGAGCCCGAGGTGGGACTCGATCCTGGAAGTCTGGGATCATGAGCTGAGCCGAAGGCAGTTGCTCAACCAACGGAGCCACCCAGGTGCCTGTGTGAACATTCTTCTATAACTGTCGGGCCATCGCATAGATGCCCACTCTCCCTGGATTCCTTCTGGGGCTGCCACGGAGACCCATGCTCCTTCAGGCTCCGGTTCCAGGAAAGAATATTACCATTCACCTGCTTATACCTTTCTTTACACTCAGTATTACACATTTCCTGAAACACAGCTTGTTTCTCAACGCATGTTTTAGTATGGTGCCTTGTTTATGAAACGTTCATCATATTTTTACTGATGCAAAAATCATGTTTACTCTCATTTCCATCTCCAATTTAAATTTTTACCTGTAAATGCTGAACTTTCTAGTAGTCATCTTGTATTCATTCCTCTTTCCTCATACTCTGGAATCACTCTTTTGTCTTGAGGCTGACCGTCTATTCATCCTTCTCTGTTGGTTTAGTCTCTTGTTTGAGTAACTCAGAGCCTCAAAAAGCTTTCCAAGAAAGGTGTATAGGAAGTTATTTTTTGAGACCTACCATCAGTTGCTTCTAAACTATGTATTTCCTTCATAAAATAAAAATAAACATTTAAAAGTGACATTGAATTAGAAGTTTAAAAAAAAAAATCCCTCCAATTTCTTAGTGTCCAGCGTATCAAGTGGAAATATCTGATGTTTCACTGTCTTTCATATTAATGGTCTTTACCCCCTAGAACCTTTTAGGATATTTTCTTTACTTGTGGCATAGAGAAATTCAAAAACAGTTTTACTTCATGGGGGTATCCTTCAATTCCTGCATGTTTTTTTTATTTTTTTTAAATCATTTTTTTTAAAAGTTTCCATTCTTTCTTCTCTTTTCATCATTTTGGAATTTTATTTAGTTTGACATTTCGTCTCCTCCAAATAACATAGATTATTCTACTTCTCTTCCTTCCTTCCTTCCTTCCTCCTCTCTTCTCTCTCTGAGATTTCTTCAACTCCCTCTTCCAAATATACCCGTCCACTTAAAACTTGTGATATTTTTTATGAGTCATTTCTTTCTCTCTCTGTAAAATATTATCTTTTCTGTTCCTGAAAATATTATCATATGATGAAGTATTCTGCTTCCTGTACTTTTTCTTTTCTCTGGTTTTAGTTTGTGTCAGGATTATATTCTGTCTTTCACATTAAGAGGCTTTCTTAAAATGCTTTGGTATCTTTGTTTATTTACATTTAAGAGTAAGTTGCTATAAAAAATAGGGATTGGGGCCCCTGGGTGGCTCCCTCCTAAGAGTCTGCCTTCAGCACAGTCATGATCCCAGGGTCCCGGGATCCAGTTCCACCTCAGGCTCCTAGCTCAGCAGTCTGCTTCTCCCTCTGCTCCCCCCTCCCGCCGCCATGCTCTCTCTTTCTCTCTCTCTCTCCCTAGCAAAAAACAAATAAATAAATAATCTTAGGGAAAAAAAAAAAAAGAGGGATTAAACTCTCTGTGCACATGGCCAGGGCTTAGTGACGGGTGGGTTTCTGCGTAGACTGATGGGTCACAGAGATGATTTCAGTTGGAGGATTCCGACAGATATGTGAGCCTGTTCATTCCTAGACAAGGCTCGCACAGTGCATTGTTCCAGAGTTGGAAGACAGCTGGTGCCCAGCGCTGGGAGAGAGACGCATGTTCACCATTCAGAGCAGCCTTGAACGCAAGGCTCTTCCCCAGTTTTCAGTCCAAGAGCCCAATCCTGCTTTCTCCTATGCACGGTATCTCCTGCTTAGAGAGACTCTAGTCCACATTCTCTGTCTAATGCAGACACCTACGATAAGTGTTCAGCTGTGGAGAATGCAGAGGGGCGTGGCGGAGAAGGGTCTAACTGATTTTTGTGTAGATTTTCCAACTACGAAACCTGGTGCTTCAGATCGCTAGGCATTCGTAGAATTGTGAGGTTTTAACTGGCTTGCTCTCTCAGGATGTCCCCCTTTCCAAAGCTTTTTTCTCTCATTTCCTCAGTTCTGATGAACAAATTATTATGTCTCCATCTGCTTTCCACCTTAAAACCATTTCTCATTGGTTGTTAGGTCTACTTCTTACTCATATAAATGAATGCCTCTTTTGAAATCTATAGGGGTCATGGCTCAGGTATTTAAAGACTCCTGTTGAGAAATTTTGCCTTTTTCTGAGGACAGGTGCTTCAAAACAGTACTACTATATGAATCCTAGTTATCTTTTCTTACAAATGGTAAGAGGAACCCATAGGAAAAGAATTTTTCTGAGATAATTTGGAGACAAGAGTGCAATGATACAAATATGTCTGGTACATACATAGATAAAGCTATTTTAAAATTATATATAAATATATATTATATATACGTATACAATATAAATACATTTGTAATTTGGGAGGGTTGACATCAGGACATATCCCTACAAAAGAATTTTTCAAGTGGTAAGGTGATCATTTATTAAGCAATTTCTATGCATCCGGCCCTTTATTAGGGTTTAATTTAAATATGGTGTTATTTCAAGATCACAACAAATCAAAGGACTGTTTCAAACAACTCATCAACATCTTTACGGATAGATACAACAAGTTGGCAGTTTGAGCTAAAGTATACGGATGAGAAACGTAAGGTCAGAATTACGTTCCAGATTGTTTTTGCCCTTAGTGACTCTGCTCTTCCTCTCTCAATGCTGCTGTCTGTGAAACAGAGCAAAACAAACAAACGCATCCCTTCTCCTTAGTATGCATAAGATTCAAAAAGGAGAAACACGTGACTGAAAATACACTTGTTATCGCAATCTACCAAAATAAAGGATGGCAATCTCCCACATCAGATTTAATGTCTTGAACCAAGAGAGTCTATTGATGATAAAAAGAAAACAAGGATTTAAAACAGGCTTTTGAGGAAAGAATTGACAACATTTGGTGCATCAGTAAGGATGGCAAAGGGGAGGGAAGACAGACAGATGATTACAATTTTAAGTCTGAATGTCTCAAAGAATATTGCTGCCACAAAAAATGTTCAGGAAAAACGCAATGAGAAATGACAAGAACAGCCTAACTCTTCCCCATCCCTGCCCCAACCCCACCCCCAAATAAAACCTGTGAAAAGGCAGGTTGAAGATACTTGGGGAAAAAAGCAAGAATGTAGAATCTAACCTCTGTCTACAATAATCTAAATACGTCTGCGGTATCGTTTCACTGGAATAGCTCTGTATGAAAATAACCTTCAAGTCCTCAGTGTCTTTGATAGTAAATGAACCACACAGAGGCTAGTTTTTCACGACGGCTATGCAACTCTACTGTGCATACATTTCGTAGACAGTTCAGTACATTTGGATGGACCACACAAAGAAAGAAAAGGCAGCAGCAGTAGTTTTCTGAAAAGAAGATGTGAGCATTCAGTAAGGGCCAATGGAGTGAGAATCCTCATGGGGCCATTCACACGCACGCCATCACGGTCCGAGAGAAGACCAGCGCTCAGTGCATAAGAAACATAGGAACACTGCAGTGGTCACTGGAGAGAAAATGTCAGATAGGCAAACCATGGCAATAACAGGCCATGTGTGAAGACTTCCTTTGTGTACTCTGAGGACCAGGTGAAGAGGAGTGTCCCATCACCATATTTATGCATTGTGCATACATGCACTTTTTCTGAAGAACGAAGCTGCTTCTCCATGGGTCTTTTTAGACAAAACAATGCCGAAAGATACATGAAAAATAACATAGCAACACATACTTACGCTTCTTTCTTCCACACACTACAATAAAAATATAGCAGAATTATGATTTTTAAATTTTTCATAAAATAGATTTATAGACCCTAGAATTCTTTTCAAGCCAGCTGCAATGTAAAAATAATTTAAATTTTTCTTAATTTAAATGAAATTTGACATACGGAATTTTCAGCAGATTCTGAAAAAGAACATTGAGACCTTGTCTCATAACACTTTAGCATTTCCTCTTGATTTGGCATTTACAGTCCCCAAAAGGTTCATAAGAACCTTTTTTAAAAATCTACTATTTTCTAAAATCTACTTTCATTTTCTAAAAATCTACTATTATCCTCAACTTCCAATAGAAATACCAGGGATATGATCAATTCCATGGTAGATGGTCCTTTCATTTCCTAATGAAGGACAAATAATTTCCTTTTCTCTATCAGTTTCCCCTTGATGGAATCCCAACTTCAGACGTCTTGTTCTATCCATCCTGCTTTTCAAGAAACACAGCAGCTCCCAAGCTACTGACTTGCGGACGTGTTCCAAATGGGGAAAATCCTTAGGGGGATGATGCTTTGTGAGAGAGAGGCTACATCTACATTAAAGTTTTACAGATTTGTTTACCAGCAAAATAAGATGAGATCAACAGAATACACAGCAAGAAATCTAGGATTAAACAAAATAAATCTCTCCTGACTCGAATCTAATAACTTGGCCCAAAAGCTCTCATAAATTATTAGCTTCAAAATCATTCAACGTGTCTGAAGCGTAGCGTGTGTCACCGATGCACTTGAAGTTCACCTAAGAAACTGTATCATCAGAATGTGCCGACAAAAACTGCCAGGAGCGATGCCACCTTGCAATCAATCACATATCTGTTTCAGAATTATAAAGTGTCTGAGAGCTATAATTTCATCTGCCTCTAGCTGCATATCATTTAAAACTTCATTTTCTCATGCAAAAGAAAAAGGAAAAACATTTGTCAGCTCCAGCTCCCTCTTTATAAAGATCCACTGTTTCTACCACACTTTCTGGCTTCCTTATTTTAATCTGTATTTCAGAAATCTTTTTTTTTTCTTTTCCCCATGAACCACGTGCGGTCCACAGCTTACGAACACAGTACTACAGGCGAGCCTCAATTGTACGTCCGAATGGAAACCCAAGGTGGTACTGATAATCCAAAACCATTTCATATTTGACTTTCAAATACACTATGTGAATTTTCCCTGGGAGGTTCACTTCCCTGCTAATGCTTTGCGAGAACTAATATTAAAATATGTTTGCATTCCTTGAGCACATGCCAAATGACAGCAGTAGGGTGCAACCCAGAAGTGGGTGGCAGAGGTAAGCTAGACTGGGATTAAACATTTGTATGAAGAATTGTCAGTGTGAGTTTTCCAAATGTGGGTAATTGAGACGTAGTTACATATAATATTAGATTTTTTTCTAATCCTAAAGGAAAAAAATCCTTTTGAAGTTTATTAATGCAAAAGGCCGTATTTTAAAATATTAAGTAAAAGCCAGACTTTCGTTTTAACTTAACTAATCAGCTATGAATCAGAAATTTGTTTATTTTTAGAAGAAAAATACATGAAAGGCTCCTGGGAAGTGGCTATTTATAGTTACAAATTTATTGTTATAGAATAGATGTCTCTTTTTTATCTTGGTATGAGGTCAAGAAATGGTTCACCATGTTTGGCTATTAGCCAATTTTGATACCAGTTTGGTATCCCAGTGTATCAGGATTAGAACCAAAGGCAATAATGAACTAATTTGCTTGATCTATTTAAAAAAAAATTAAGTCACCTCATTGACTATTGCCTTTCCTTATTTCTGTTCTTGCCACACTTTGAAAGAATGTTTAAATATTCAGTTGACTGCATAGCCTTCATGCCACCCTAAAACAGGAACTTCAGGAAGCTCACATTTTTTTTATTATTTAAGCAGAATGTATAATTATAGTAAGTATTTTAATATATTCAGAATATATTTCTATATATCCTGTTGTGTACATTTTTATTGATATACTTTGGTTAAGAAAGAACATATATATTTGTAGCCATCAAACAATGGTGGGCATGATCACTTGTACTTTGCCAGTACAATAAAAATAAAAAGACACTAAAGACTAGTTTATGAAAATCTTCTGTTTCTCTGGGAGTCAGACTGGGAAAATTGGGGTGCCAATTCCTGTTTTAGAACCGATTCTCACCCACATGTTGAATGGGTAAGATCTGGCAGTAGGCAAGTCCAAATCAAGCCTGACCTACAGCAGGTGGCTGGAAGCAGGGCGTCGTTGGACAAAGGCTGTGGATGAGCACTGATGGAATCAGAAGAGCACAGTCCAAAGCAAACTGAGAGAGCTGGTCATCGCGCAGGAAGAAATCCTTCAGACATTAAGTCAGAAAGAGCTTTGGGCTGAGAAATCAAATTTTCTGGTAGTACCTTGAATGAAAAGCTGCTGAGACAATGCCTAAATCCACATCTTAAAGCCTTTTTGCTCTTCCCTTTCTTCCCATCCTTCTTCTCCTCTGTTTTGGCCCCTCCTGCCTCTTAGAGAAGAGGTGGACAATGAGGGCTGCCATTCTCTGGGAGCCCCAGACTTATCCCCAAAATTCTGCACTCCCAATCTCAAGCGAAATGCCCAATCCCAAGCTAAATGAGGACTAGACTTTGAGTGGATACTAATGAAGAAATTTCTGGAAAAACATGAAGAGAAAGAGACAGAAACAAAGAGAGAGAATGGGGCATATATTTTATGTGATCAAATCTAGGAAAAATCTTGGGTATTCTAACTCTCCAGATATATCAAATCTTGCAGTTGCCTTGTCCAAATCTGGTAGTAGGTAGTCTTCTGAAGCTTGCACTCACAATCCCTCAAATGAATTTGAGTGCAGTTGAGAGCTGGCCAGGAGGGAGGGGGGTGCTAGACAGTACAGAGTCTATGGGCGATCCAGTTTGATGGGTAGCTGGAGGTAGGTGATGGTGGCCCCCCTGATGTTCTTCAATGATGAAAGGCATTTCACAACATAATATCCAGATGGTTTCACCTTACCCTAACATGCAGAGATATTTCAAATTTGCTATGAAAAGAGAATATACTTTTAGTAGGAGATGAAAGGCTGGAGACCTTGGACGTGCTCTTCAATGAATCAGTTCTTCTGCTATTACTGGGTTCAGTCATCCAAATCTAGGCAAAGCCAGTTAATTAAATTTTTCCAGGTAAAATTAAAACCTAGGAGTTATTCTTTATTCCATCATTTACCACACCTAATCCGTCTGCAATCCTGTAAATTCTAAATATATCCCTTCTCTCCGTCCCACTTGCACTTCCCTAATCTAACTCTCTGCTGTCTCCTTTCCAGAGCAACGTCAATAGCTTCTTAATGTTGTCCTGTCTTCCCCTACAACCTCTTCTTCACAGAATTGACAGCATTCCTTCACAATTATAAATCAGGTCTACTGCTCAAATCCTCCACTGGCTTCAGACTGTTCCTAGGGTAAAACCCAAGTGGTCTACCGTGGCCCAAGGGACCTTCTATGTAGGATTTAGATGCTACTTTTGCAAGCTGACCAGAATTATCTCCCTGAATCTCAGCTCTCCATACCAAGTGAGTCCCCATGTTCTGGTTTTTGCACTTTTTTTAAAAAAGATTTTATTTTTTATTCATGAGAGAGAAAAAGAGTGACAGAGAGAGCCAGAGAAAGGCCCCCCACCAAGCAGAGAGCCTGACAAGGGGCTTGATCCCAGGACCCCAGGATCAAGACCTGAGCTGAAGGCAGATGCTTAACTGACTGAGCCACCCAGGCACCCTTGGGTTTTTCCTCTGGAATATTCTTCATCCAGTTCCTTGTCTGGATGCCTACTTGCCATTCTTGAGGCCTTTACTCAAAGTTACTTTCCATTTTATTTCCTTCAAAGTATCCATAATAATACAAAACTATTACTATTACTTTACATTATTATTGTCTATTACTTTACTTTATTATTGTCTTTCCACACCAAAATTTAAGGGAGGGACTTATAAGTCTCCTTTGTTCAGCAACTATAGGAATGTCTGCCATGTAGTTGATACTCAACAAATGACTGACAGGTGGCGTTTTTCTATGAGGACTGATCTTTGAATATTAAGTATCAAACATGTAATTTATAAACCCAGACAAATAGCTATTCTGAAACTGCAGCAAACAGAAAGTAATTAGGGGATCTAGACTTTTCTCCTAGAGCTAGAGTCCTAAAATTATTTCTTATAGTAAAATAATCTCTTGCCAAAGTAATCCTTCAAGCAACTATGTTGCATGGTGGAAAAAGCTTGTGTTCTGAATATATAGTAACTATGTTCTGATATACATCCCATTAGTTATCAACCCAGAAGTTAAGGTTTCTGGAAAGAGAGTAGCTAAAAGAACAAGAGAAACAGACCAGCGGTTGGAGGTTCATCCTTGCCATCTGACATTTTGTTCCTTCTCCCATATGCTGTAGCAAAGGGATACAATGAGGCTGATTATTACTATTAATCTTTCTTAATAGTGGGGTTCTGATTACCAAATCATACACCAAAGCACAGCTGAATGACTCAGAGTGAACCCCATCAATCAGCAGTGAACATAAACTCAAGAGCAGGTTTCTAATTCTATTTTGTCTTTGACCAGTGAATTTTAAGCAAGAGTAGCTGTCCAATGGCTCTAGATGTTGAACTTTGAATTCATATATTTTAAATGAATTCTTCTCTTAAGCATTATCAAACACAAACTTTAAAATAAACATGTTTTTAGAACAGTTTCAGAATTACAGAATTATTGTTAAAATACTACAGGGAGTTCCTCTATACCCCATATCAAGTATCCCACATTATAAGGAGCCAATAATGATGCCTTCCTATAACTTCAGGCCAGACTTTTTTTTTTTTTTTTTTTTAGATTTCTTCAGTTTTCCCTTATGTTCTTTTCCTGTTCCAGGATCCTATCTGGGACACCATATTACATGTAGCTATCATGTCTCCTTAGGCTTCTCTTCGCTGTTACAGTTTCTCAGAATTTTGTTATTTTTGATGACTATGACAATTTTAAGGATTGTAGTCAGGTATTTTGCAGAATCTCCCTCAGCTGGGATTTGTCTGTTGTTTTTCTCATCAGGAGACTGAGGTAATGTACTTTGGAAAGAAGACCACAGAGGTGAAGTGCCATTCTCCTCATATCCTAGCAAGGGTAGATGCTACCATGACTTCTCACTATTGATGTTAACTTGGACTGCCTGGCTTAACATAGGCTTGTTAATGTTGCCTATTGCAGAGTCGTTCTTTTTCTTTTGAAAATGTCTCTGTGCAGCCCACACTTGGAGGGTGGGACATTGTGTTTTACTTCCTTAAAAGGGGAGTAACTACTTAGACTACTTATAAATTTCTTCAGAGGAGATTTATCTCTATCTATCTATCTACCAATGAGTCTATCTATCTGGTCATTTACCAATAGCCCTATGACTCATGGGTATGTACTTTATACTTCAGGGTATTATCCAATATTACTTTGCTGTATTGCTTTATTTTGTTGCTCAAATTATTCCAGCTTTGACCACTTTTAGTTGGCGCCTAAAGGCCTTCATATAGCCTCATGATAGACTTTTGCTTTGTTGTTAGTATCTCTTTACTTTCTGGAACCATCAGATGCTCCAGGTTCATCCTGAAGAGTCCTTTACTCTACATCGTGATTGCCTTTCACTCTATGAGCCACTGCCTGCTCGGCCGCCATCCCATTCCTTTTACAGTGAACTCTAATATTTGTCTCATTCATCTTTGTATTCATTCAAATGCTTGCCAGTGCACTGATTAGATGGGCGTTTCATTAAGGACATAATGGACTGGATGGAGGAATGAAGGATTTGAGCTTATTCACCTCAGGCGTGCTCTCAGCCAGGCACCAGCCTTGTTAAATGAGTAGACCAATTGATCCAGTATGAAAACAAACATGGTAGACACAGAGTTAAAGAACAGTTTTAACAGTTCAAATATCAGGTTTCATGATATCAGGGCTCTTTTCCTTTTCTATCTTTGCCCATTTCTTAGAAGATCCAGCAAGTATAAAAGTGAAAATATCATGCCCTGCAATCTTGATTCTTCTAATTACAACACAGAATGGATTAAGACAAAAAATTCACCAGGTATATCAATCCCAGAATCTCCCTTGCCTCTAGCCCCTTAATATACAAAGAATATATTCCCAGTTCCTAACATAAGCAATATTCCAAGTAGTTTTACACTAAGCATTTATGTATAAAAATCTAATTGTCAATGTGCTAGTGTGGGTAAATTGATGTAGACAAGGATTGGGTTTTGTCTTTGCTGCACTGATTAACCTCAATGTTTGTGTTATCAGAAATAGGAAAGCTGTAGTATGGGGCAGCAGAAGACAAATTTTCTTAGCCACCACCTCTTAGTAGTTGTGTGAGCTTAAGGGACTCACTTAGCTTCTCTATCCTTTGTTTCCTAAACTGAAAAATGACAATGATAGCATTTACATCACATGGAGGTTACATGTTACTAAATCTCATAGACAAAGATGCTAATATAGTGCTTAGAATATAAACTACGCTTAGGGACTCATTCAGCTCCTTCTTTTCTCTTGGTATACTTTGAAGTTTTAACCCAATTTACTTATAAGATTTCAGAGTTTAGTCTTATGAATTCAGACTGGCCTTTCCTTTAATGGACCTCAATTAGTGAAATTTACAGACTTGTTCACATTTTTACAAGCATCTGAATGTTCTGCCAATTTCTTCTCTTCTAGCTTATTTTACATGTGTAAATTATAATGCATATGTAGTGGCAGAATGTCTCATGTAGAAGTTCTTCTCGAAAAATACTTGGTCAAATTCCCAGGGCAAACCGTAGTCATAACAGAACATAAAACCTGACTTGACCATGGAACCAGGAGTCAGGAAACTTGAAAGCAATTCTTAACCCTGCTGTAGACTTCCTTTCTTAACCAAAGCCCAACCTGGCTGCGCCTTCATATTTTGGGAAATGCTCATCTTTTTCTGCCTCTCTTAGAGGACCGTGCGGTTTATAAAGGACTTCAAACCCACTTCAGAAAGACAAATATACACATATAAAGTCTGATTATACATATAAAGTCTGATTACCTTTAAAACAATTCTCTTTGCTTGTTAAAGGGAAGTTTTACTTCCCGTTGACCTATCTGGAGTTAGTAAGTTGATGAAGGTCTGATTAAGGTTTTATAAGGCAATCTGTAACACAGAGTAGAGTTCATCGGGTCCCTTCCTATTTCCTCGTTCCATATTTCTTATCACAAATTAATTCAGTACTTTCATGAAACACTGCCCTTTTTTAATCCACTGGGGAGAAAAAATTCATGTGCCTACTCTGTAAAGATATCCTTTATTGAATAATTCTGTGACTAGAACCTACCAGTAGTACAGAATATGAAAGCTATTTCAAAGATGTATTAACTACTAATGCCATGGAGTGTCCCAGACGAATCAAATTATTCAGTGGCCCCAGTGCCTAAAGAACTAATGACATGGCAGAGATAAAGAAATTGACCACTTCCTCAAATGGAAAGATGGAGATTTATTTCTAATTTAACAGTTTCTTATCAGAACTGCCTATCACTCAAATGGCAGTAGATGGTGCCATAGGATGGAATGCCTTTTTTTATTTGATGTGACAATATCTCCGACTCTCCTGTCTATATTTTTTGAAAATGTAAATCAATCATGATGAAATTCTAGAAAGCTCTTCTCTTGGAGGCACTGCAGTAATGTCATCTCGGAGCGCTGTGGCAGAATTTGTCCCTTAAGATGAGGAGGGAGGGAGACCTTCACAGTGGCTAAGCATCCCACTTACCCGTCATGCAGGAATAAGAAGTGCAGAGGCCATCCAGAAGGCAGCGGTGACTTTCATGGAAACAAAGCAAACAAAGCCAAAGATGGAGCATCTACTTGGCAGAAGTTGAAAGATCACTGATGTGAAGTAGAGAGGCTCAGAAGACTGTATTCACGGAGCACCCGACACATACTAGGACCCCTGCTGGGCACGCGGGAAACCTCGAGTGCAAACAAGTGTGGAGGGGGATGCAGCACAAGCAAGTCAGCGACCGTGTTTTAATTCACAGTCTATACAATCGAGTTAAAGGGGACATAATGCAACTCGTTATAAATCTGTGCTAAGATGTTGAGTAGGGTTTTTTTTTCTCTTTGTTATTCTGGAAATATAGCTAAATATCCAAAGTTGAGAATTACAGGGACAAATATCCTTAATTTAAAAAGTAGCTCCAGGACGAGCCAACAATTAGAGTCAGACTTCTCCCTCCCCCAGGATGTAATAAGAGGCTGCCAAACCTGTTTTACTGACTCATCCCCCTCTATGTAAGGAGAGAACTGGGCAGACAAGAAGGTGGTTGGGGATCCTTGGCCTGTGGGGAATGCCGTGCTCCCCAGTGGAAGAGGGCGAGCTGTCCTTCTCTCTCAAGCCAGGTGTATATTAGTGTGACTTGTGCAGAAAGGGGAGGCAGGCATTCCATTTTCTGTTTCAAATATCTACTTAGGGAACAGATTTACTAATTATTAATTACTGGACTTATTTATTCATTCATTCAAACTAAATATTAAATACCTACCATGTACTTGCTAGAGATTTTTCTAAGCATTGAGAATACCAACAGGAACAAAGCAAAGTCTCTGACCTCACGTATGAAGCTAACTTTCTTATATGTTTATGCGTTGTTGTGGACGTGGGTCATAAAGATGGAAAATAAACACATAATATGTCAAGTGGTGATAACCGTTACAAAGAAAAATAAAGGACTTGAGAGGCTCAGAGGATTGACATTTAATGTGGGTTGTTGGAGGGTACTTAGGATAAGGAGATGTTTGAGCAGAGTCTAAGGAAGTGGGGTTGAGCCAAGAAGGTAGTAGGAGAATATCCGGAAAGATGGGGAAACAAAGTGCATGGGTCCTGAGGCAGGACTGGCTCAGCGGGTTTGAGGAGCAACGAGAAAGCCAATGTGGCTAGAGCCAAGTGGGAGCAGATTCAGCTGTTGAATTGGTGAGGCTGAATCACTTGGCCCTGTAAGCCCTGTAAAAAGTATGTCTTCTACTTGGAATGAGATGGAAAACACTCATTTAAGGATTTTGAGTACTAGGGTGATCTATCTTCCATTAACACAGTATCACATTGCTTATTTGGTAAAGATAGACTGCAGGGCTAAGGGTGCCAGTTGGAGGTAATTGCAAGAGAGCGATAACAGCTTGGTCATGATGTTGACCAGTCTTTGTGCAAGACAAAGATCAAGACAATGACTTGATCATTGAACGGGCAATTGACAAGACATTGCCAAGTCAATGACAAGCTCATTGGAGGGGCAGTGGGAAGGAGCAAGCTGCATGGCCAGTATGTCGTGGTGCATCATGACTACATAAGTCCCTAACATGGACATGGCAAACCTCAGTTGATATCGAACACCACCACCAGCAGCTCCTGAGAAGGTCTTCTGGTACACAGGAAGCCTCAGAAGCAAGAGTCTTTTGATGAAACACAATTCACTACTGACTGACAGCTAAGCTGAGAGAGGAGGTGCACGAGAGATGGTGTATCCTCTGCAACTACAGTAGCAACTACAGGAGGCTGTCCCCAGACACAACTTCCAAAAATATATCCCATGAAAGAGTTGACACTTGAAGTAAGGTCATCAAAAGACATGGGCAGCTGGGTAGGGTAAGTCAGAGAGGCAGAAATCATCAGCTAGGAGAGTGGACAAGCCGTAGCTGCTACAAACAGAAGCCCCTCATTTTCAGCAGACAGCTGGAGCCTAGGGGAGAGAGGGAGGGAAGTTTTCAGTAAGATCCAGGATTGGAAGTTTCAAGGACTGGTCTGAGTTTTAGTATCTAAAATGTCTGAGAAATTATGGGACTGCCTAGGATATCCTTCACAGACTAGAGGGCAGATTCAACTGAGCAAGATAGGAAAACAGTAAAAGTTTAAGTGTGTGTGTGTGTGTGTGTCTGTATGTGTGCGCGCACGTGCACGCGCACACGCACACATGCTTATTTGTGTTCTGGAGAGTGAGTATTTGCACACAGTTTCTGGTCTAAATTAATCTCTGTGGCAAGTGTGATGAAGTAACTCAGGGGTTCTGGGGGGTATACCTCAAAAAATCCTTCCCACTTTGGGCATTTTAGAAAACCCTCCCGAGAAATTGACAGTTAAACTCAAACAATAGAGTAGACATTGCTCAAGCCAAGGGGCTTGTTTCAGAAACAGCCAAGGTAAGGGTACCAAGACAGGAAGGGAGAGGCATCACAGGGAGAAAAATGACTGTAGGGGAAGTCACCACCTGCTACAAAGATCGTATGGCCACTAAAGGAACAAAATACATTTGGCCCCTTCCAGTAAGGAGTTCAAGTCCTCTGGTTTAACATTGATACCAATTTCCCACTGAAGGGGTCCTGGGTGATGGACACTAGGGAGGGTATGAGCTATGGTGAGTGCTGTGAATTGTGTAAGATTGATGACTCACAGACCTGTAGCCCTGAAGCAAATAATACATTATGTGTTTAAAAAAAAAAAAAGATTTATACCAATTTCCAGTAACTGTAACTACAAACATCCTGAATGCAATTATTTTCACACTTCTGTTACACGTATACAACCTTGTTTCTAAATTAAAGTTAACTAGTTGATTCTCCACTCTAAGTCTTGGTGTGAATCTCAGAATCATTTTGGAGCATTCACTAGACCATCTGTGATCCAGCTGGCTTCCCTGTGTCCCAGGGCTTGGGGTTATGTTCAGGTTCTTGTCCCTATCTGTGATAACAACACTGGTTAAAGTTGTCAGGGATAATGGCAAACCCAGGACGAGAGGTTGTGCCAGTAGACCCAAGAGGAAGAGTTTGGAACAGATGTAAAAAACAAGAAAGAATGGGTCCAAGCAAAGGTCTGTCTATGCCTAGGAAATTCATAAAGGCAGAGGGGTAAACTGCAAATAGGTTGTTCAAACAGTATTTCAGAAATACACTGTAGGTTTGGCAGTAGTTCAAGACTCTCTTGTGCCTAGTATTTTGGGATAGTTGGAGAAGAACGGAAGGATACTGGGCAGGAGGGAGACCCATAGGAATTGTCTGTGCGAGCCGCATATACCTGATCCTTCCCCTCAGGGTAGTACCCTGTTATTGGAGTTCTCCAGGAATAAAGGAACTTTAAAAGGAGAGATCACCTCTAGTAAAATCCTTGGTCACAAATCCTCTCTTCTAGAACCCTGGGCTAAAAAGTCTTTGCCTCACATGCTCGTATAATGGTGTTAGTAGTTTCAATTAGTAAAGTGGTTATGCAGAGAATTCTGGAAATACATTAAAGTCTTTAACAAATGGTTATCATCCCTAAAAACAATTGTAAGGAAACCATCAAAGAAGCAGATATTTATATACAAAACGAAAGGGTGAAAACATGTTGTAGGCTATAAATTGAATAAATTATAACATAAGGGACAGGTTTAAAAAATGTAGCACATGGAAAACTACATAGAAAAAAATTAAAAAAAAAGAAAACTATATAGTCATTCATAATCATTCTTGTTTAAAAAAAAATTACTACAATATAGAATTTCCTCTCCACTGATGCGGGCTTCATGAAGCTCTTAAGTATTTTAATAGTACTGGTTTCTAATCCCCTTACTTTTGCTAATAGAGGTATACTCAGAAAGTCTATCTTAATGTACTCAAATACAGTGTTTTATTCCAAAATTTATATCTCTAACCAAGATCTCTCTTCTTCCCTCCAGAACTAGCCATTGTTTCCTTTTCAATATTTCCATCTATTTGTCCCATCAACACCTAAAACTCAACATCTCAAAAACTGACCCCATTACACCTTATTTCAAGATATGGTACAAGCCAGGAATCTCAATGTCAACCTTGACATTCCTATTTCTTTCCTCCCACACCCACGTACAGTACATTCTACTTCCGAATATGGCTGCAATTTTCCATGGCTATAATCCTGGCCACAGTCTGCTCTCACCGAAACTGCTAGAAAAGTCTAAACCCTAGTCTCCACATCCCATTTTGCCCTCCTGCAATTTAATTTAGAATTTAATTCTGAGTAACATTTTCAATGCACTTCATACCAATGGCTTTCTAGTTCTTTAGTACAAAATGATAAAGCCACAGCATTGGGTGCACCTTTTAGCCACTGGGTCCTTGTTTTCTTTTCCAGCCATTGTCTACTTCTAGGACACATTTTTCTTTTACGTCAAAGACATAATACTCCTCTTTCTATAATATTTTTCTTTCCCATCAACACCTCCCCATCTGATTCTGTTTGGCAGCTAGCTAACTCTGAGAGACACAAGGGAACGATCATGCAAAGCGGGCCAGGTACAACCACAGGGGTGGTCCCTATCCTTCTTTCAAGGTCTAAGTGAATGGCATGTTCTGGAGTTCAGAACTGAACACCAATGGCACAGTACTAACAACTCTGCTTCCCCCAGGTTTCTGCCTCAGTGACAGCACTTCTGGGAAGCTTTCTGTATACCAACTCCCCCCCCCCCCCAAAATACATTGATTCCCACACACCTGGAAGTGTCCTCCATGTTCCATTTCCATCACAGCCTGGGCTTCTCCTCCACAGCACTTAACATTTGCAATTATTTGTTTAATGTCTTTCTCCTCCATTATACTGAAAGCCCCATAAAGTAAGAATCCCAGTTGTCTTGTTTGCTGTATTCCCAGAGCGTTCAACAGTATCTGGAACTGGTGGGTGCTCAAATAATTTGCTACAGTTCACAACCTGTGTGTAAACTTGTGATTTAAAACATAATGTCATGGGGCCTTTAATGTGCTCCCTTCTGAAAGAGGTAGAGCCCATGATAGAAAGAGCATGGGGCCAAAAAACCAGCAAAAATAGACTTGGACATGTATGCATACGTCTCTTGATACTTGCCAGGTAGATGGTTGCCTTCGTGCCAAGGCTAAGACAAGAATTGAGGAAGACAGAGCTTTCCTCTGGCACTTTCGTCTCCGAAAGCCTTTCCTGCACCGACCTGTTCTGTCTCTTCTCAGACCATCACTGTAAATATTTATTTTCCCACTTCTTTTCTCTATAATTCAGGTCACTTTTATTCTATGGGTCAGTTCAAGTTAAAGTCACTTTGGTTCTGATTACTATCTAATCCACGAGGCAGAAAATAACCACATGACATCGAAACATGTAATTGAAGGAGAAATTGATGGCTCTTTTGAATGTAACAAAAATTGATGCTAATAGTCACTCATCATGGATACAAAGGCAGGATACACTCCGAAAGTCATGGTATCAGAGTCAGAACGCTACCAGAGTAAGGGAGGGCAGGAGGGGGGGAGGGTACGGAGGGGGAGGGGAGGAGGG
>NC_081574.1:11979597-11994886 GCF_022355385.1 Mustela nigripes | reverse complement strand
GGGAGGGGAGGAGGGTGCGGAGGGGGAGGGGAGGAGGGTGCGGAGGGGGAGGGGAGGAGGGTGCGGAGGGCGAGGGGAGGAGTGTGTGGAGGGGGAGGGGAGGAGGGACCGGGAGAGAATAGCAGAATCACTTCTCATTCGCAAAACACGAATGGGCATGGCATTTGGAGGTCTTACGGGGAATTATAACTTCTTAGACGAGTGTCCATTTTTAGGAATACATCACACACACACACACACACACAGAGGCTCATGTGTGTACACACACACAACAAATCTACTCCTCTAAAGAATCTGACGTCTGAACAGGCAGTATCTTTGTCGTTGAATCAATACCCATTAAAGATCCGCTTCATTTTTATAGTTATGTCTGCGTTGAGGACTGAATTCTTACAGAATTTGGAAACGAAGATGCATTATTTTCCATGTTAGGCCTTCAGTGTCCCCTTAAAACTCATTAACAGTTGCTTGAATTCACCAATTCTATGCTTGGTAGCAATGAAAAAAAAAAAAAAAAAGAAAAAGAAAAAAAAATAGAAAGGCTTTTTATGTTCTGTCAGCAAGATGTACCTCAGGATCAGCTTGGCTTGTTAGAGTGGGTATGAGTTACCCATAAAATATTCTTCTGAGAGAAATCTGTGTGAATTCAGCTCCGCTGCTTCATTTTATGTAGTAAAGGCCGGCCACCTCCTCCATTCTCTGACAGCTACTAATGAGAGATCACTTCCTAAGATCATTACTGGAAATAAGTTCCCTTGTAAAAATTAATCTATTGGTGCCACATAATGCAAAATTTCAATTATTCATTCATCTTATTTATTACCCTATATGTAGGGCTTCTAAGCATCTAGCTGTCTTGATTTCAGAATGCATGTTTTCATGATCACCGAGAAAGAAATAATAGTTTAATATGCCTTTTCTCTGACACTTAAAATGCTACTTTTTTTTTTTTTTAAAAAGTACTTTTTCATTTGGAGCATAAATTAAAATGGAGTTGTACACAGTCATGATTCTATCTTCCCAAGATCAGAGTGTTAAGAGAAGAGCAAGTCTCTGTGCTGTCCAAATGGTTTTGTATGTGTCTTTTTGTAAAGATTATTCGTTTTCTTTGTCTCAGGACAAATTTTGAGTGACTTTGGTCTTTTCTTTCTTTTTTTTTTTTTTAATATTTTATTTATTTATTTGACAGAGATCACAAGTAGGCAGAGAGGCAGGCAGAGAAAGAGGAGGAAGCAGGTTCCCTGATGAGCAGAGAGCCTGATGTGGGACTTGATCCCAGAACCCTCAGATCATGACCTGAGCAGAAGGCAGAGGCTTTAACCCACTGAGCCACCCAGGCGCCCTGACTTTGGCCTTTTCTTAAGGCCCTGTAGGAAGGCGGTATTTTAGAGAAAGGGGATTTCTGTGCATGAACTACCTCAGGAAAGAGTTCCAATTCTACCTGGTTCCAATTCTACTTAGTTTAGCAAATATTTTTCAAGCACCTACTATGTACACAGCACTGCGCCAACTTAACTCTGGCCCAAGTGCCTGCCTCGCAAATGTTTGTCCCTGACCACAAGGGATGCTGAACAGGCTGGTGAGCGACTCAGTGAAAATGCGATGGCTGTGGCCTCTGTCATCTGGTCAGTGAGCACCGTCTTCATTTCCAGGGGACACAGTGGAGCAGCGCCCGGTTATCTGACAGGTGCCATTAGAAATTATTTATATTATCCTGAGATTAATAACAATGATCCCCCCCCACACACACCACAACCAAATGTGATTGTATTTATCTGAGGCTGTCCGTTGTAGGCTCTCTTGTTTCCCGGAAGGATTTATGCATTTAGTATTTACATCACTCACTCTATCTTCCCTCAGTTTTCTGTTTGAAGTTAATCCACCTTACTGCCGAGAATGGAAGCAAAAGATGAGTCGGTTTCCCTTCTCCGTTCTCTGTTAACATGACACTCTCATCTTCAGAGAGCTGCTCCTCCTTTCCCTGCTGTCTTCTAGAATTTTCTAGACTATATAATGGCAGATCTTTTGTCCTGGCCCTTATTTCCCATTGGTTTCTGCTCACGTCTTCGGACGCTTGGGGAGACGCGCTGCTGGTGTAAAGTGGGGAGAAGGAGAGCTAGGCGGACAGGCGGAGGACCCGGTTACCGGTTTGAATCCCCGCTCTGCCTCTCCTCCCAGAAGGGCCTGCTGTAAGCTACTTTCACCTCTCCAAGCCTGTGTTCTCCTCTGCAAAATGGGTTAGTAATCTCTGCTGTGTCTTCCTCATTGACAGGAAGATGTAAGAAAAACTCTTTAAACATGGTAAATGTTTTATATATATACATACACACATATATGTATATATATTATTTATATATATGCATACATAGGTGTATATATAAATATTTCTTTTATATTACTTATATAGTCAAACATACATGCATTTATGCCAAATATATACACACATATGTAGTTATACATATATGCGCACGTGTGTGTGTGTGTGTGTGTGAGTATGTGTGTGTGTGTGTGTGTTTGGTCATAAGCTCTTTGCTGTATTATAAAGTAGACCTTTCAAGGTCATTTCTGAATGAGCAGCCCCTGAGCACATGGACACTCGCAGTGTGTACCCACACTCACACTAGGGGGCAGCGCTGTGTGCAGGTGAAGGGTGCAGGTGCCCTGTGCTAGACTTGGGAGTGAATACCGTCCCTCCCCGCATTGTGGGGTATCTCTGGGGGGGGTTACTTCACCTGCCTGACCTTCACTTTCCTTATCTGTAAAATGGGGTGAATAAGTCATTCTACCTCACAGGACTGTTATGAGGATTAAATGATTTAACACACATAAAACACTTCAGACAGTGTCTGATGCTAGTAGGAATTCAGTGTATCAACAATTATTAGTGCTGTTACATAATAAGAAAGGCAGTAATTTAGAGTTTTCTATATTTTGTGAGGCACATTTATATGAGAAGTTCATAGATCTTATTACTAAATTTTTTAAAATTTATCTCAAGTCAAGCACCATGCTGCAAGTTAGCTTTTCTAGCTCTCAAGGTAGAACTTATGATATATATTTTTAGTAAAGACAAGAATCCTATTTTTTTTAGGATTAGGAAGGAAAAATATAGTTTTTCATATATATATATATATACATATATATATATATATATATGAAACTTTATGTACAAGTTTTGTCATTTTAACCCTCTTTGTCTAAAAATAAATTCTCAGCACATTGTGGTATAGTCACACAATGCAATATCATTCAGCCATTAGTTTACTTTCGTGTAGAAGTATTTATGATCTAAGGCTAAATGAAAAGGAAGATAATCTACAAATAGCTTTATAGACTAAAATATTTAGTATAGGTATATATATATATATATATATATATATTACATTAAAAAAAAAAAGAGTGCAAGCAAGTGTACCACAATGTATAATGCAATTTTCTTGGTGGGAGAATTAAAAATATTTTTATTATTATTTTCTTCTGAAGACACACGTATTTCTATCTATACGGCTGTTTTGCAAATGTTCAATGTTATATTTTTATAATAAAAAAAAAAGCCCTCTACAGAATATTTCAGCTTTTTAACCCATTTCGTCTGCAGATAGATAAAACAAAACACTTAACAGCGAATCCACTTATACAAAGCCATTAGAAAAACAGTTTGGCCAGGCGCTTCTAGAATTTTTCACTTGGAAAATCACATTTCACTTTTCCCAAATGAAACAGACCTTCATGGAAATAGGGACACATCTTGTAGACTGGAACCCCCAGCAACTGTGGCCCCACCAGCTGAGCTCTCTGGGCCAACAGCGCTGTCGGAAGAGGTCAGAGGAAAGAGTTGCAGCAAGGGTGAACTTGGGAACCCTGAGCTAAGCCTCTGGAGCAAGGAGCATCACCACGGAAGGTCTTCAGATTACGAAGGAGGCAGCAATCGACCACGGATTTAATTTTAGTGCTTATTTCGGCACCGGATTATCATTACACAAGTATGTTCTTACTACCACTGAAACAGAGAGGCAGATAGGCGAATCAGGTCTGAGCCCAAAAGACAGAGAGACAGAGAGAAGCAGAGACAGACGCACAGGAGAGAAAGTATGAAAGAGGGTTTCCAAAGAACACGGGGGAGAATGAACTATAGTTACCCTATACACTGCCCTCTCCACAATACTTGCTCAGTTTCTCTCCACCAATCTTTTAGTTAATCAAGTCCCAACCACCAACGGTAGACACCACGACCACCACCAGCGGCATCACCACCAAAATCTCAGATCACTGTTAAGAAGTACTTGTTGCCCAAAGTGCAGAAGAACAAGGGGTACCTTTACTCCTGGGGTACTCCAGAGGAATAGACAAGAAAAGCCCTATAATAACTGGCAACCCGACAAAACCTGTTCCCATTCCCCATTCGTCAGTGGAGCTTTACTTTGGGATCACATTGTAAAACCTCCAATTGGTTTCAGCTACAAATTAAGTAAGTCCACTGAATTGGAATTTATACCTGAAAACAACAACAAACAAAAACTAAAAAACAAAAACTAACATTCTGCTTTACCTGTCAAATACGAATTTGATGGGGTCAGACCTGGTAGATCTAACATTTTGGACTCCGTGGGGTCCTTATGACCAACTCACCAATTTCTTTAAACTGGTTTGTTCCCTCACCCTTACTTGCTTTGCAATTATTTTCAAATTACAAAGCAAACATGATTAGATTTCTTAGTTGTGGTTTTTTTTTTTCTTTTTTTAATCCCCAGAAGGTGGAAAGAATGGTTTCCTTCAACCAGGGAAACGGACCAACCACTTAAATTCAAGATTATGCCAAAGGAAAATAACAATGTAGCATTCCATTCTCTGAACTTTGTTCACTGGGCTTGTTAGAGTAATGCTAACAATTGAATATTTGGGTTTAGAAAGCTAAATGCAGAGATTCAGGAAAGCTAAATGCAGAGATCTTAGAAAATATGCCTCTCCCAAATGTCCTGTACTTTCATTATTTGGTTAAGATTTATTGTGCCATTCTCTTTTCCACCAGGGGGGAAAAAAAAAAATTAACGCAGGACTAAGGCTGACGTTTCCTTAGCAGGCTGAAGCACTACACCACTTAATTACCCACAGGGAGATGTGAGGAGTGGCCCTGTGCATGGTTCAGTTCTGCCTGAGGGCACTAACCCAGCTGCTCCCATTAGCAGACGGTAAAAACACCTGCCAGGCCACAGCCCTTGACTACTGCATTTGAGAGAAGATCAGTATTCAATAAACTGGCCAACCATCATGTTGTTCTAAAATACCTATATAGGGGAAACATTCATGTCCTGGAAAAACACACACACACACACACACACACACACACACAAGGAAAAGATGTAAATAGGAAAAGGGATATTACCAAGAATGAAACTGTCAGAATTTATTGATGTCAATGTTATACAACAGGAGTATTTGGAAAGAAGAATGCACAGTAGAGGCACCAAGTGAACTCAGCGAACAGCACTTCAAACCCATCAAAAGAAAGGGCACACAGGTTTTAAAAGCTTTGCTTTCCTCCTCTGTTCTTATCCTTAATTAGCAATAGCATGCCAACTTTTTAAATTTAAAAAAAAAACAACTGCTTAAAATCTTCATTACACAATGGGTTAAAATGTAAACCATGTAAATCAGAGCCAAGCACTTTCTTCTAATCATCTGATGTTGAATAAGCACATATTTAGCCCCAAATGAGAATTCCGTGCCTCAGGAGTACTCAAAGCTTGGTAAGCCAAACTAAGAACTTCTAAGCCCTCAAGGCTTGCCAGAGCTCCAGGGCTCATGGCCCAAAGAGAAGGACTGGCTGAGAGGCAGAGTGCAAAATTCTGATACACAAACCCTATTCGCCGGCTCCCACCCCTACTTCCCATCTACTCAATACCCCCTACCTAGTAAACCGACCTCCAAGCACTGAAAACAAAACAGAACGAATTAATGGCCCCTGTTCTGTTTCATTATTTATGCCCTTCTCATGTACCACACTAACCAAGGGATGCTCTTTGATGATTATATCTCCAAAGAACATTACTGTGATCATGGTATGTGCTGGGGAACCATAGATAATTAATCAGTCAAACTGAGAGGTATGGATAAGAATAACTTTTGGATTTTGTAAAAGTAAATTTAATGCATTAAACCTGCTAGGAACTGATTAATCAAATAGCCTTTTTACTCATAGTTAAATCAGGTCATATACTACGTGTACCTCATCCCCAAAAGGAGGAAAGAATATTGAGTTTAGTTTTGCTCCTTTGTCAACTTTGCCTCTTAATTCTAACCGCATCCATGTCTGCAAAAGAGGTTTTCCTGGAATGGAACTCTGTCCTCTCAAATCCAGTAGGGAAAGGAGCCACTAATTTATATGACGTGATTTCTACTTGTCCTGCGATAAACCTATGAGTCACCATCCCATCTGGACTCATATAAAGCAGAAGTGGAAAAAAAAAAAAAAATTCCATGCTCCTAAAACCAACAAGACCCTGGAAATGACCGTAAGTACTGTTCACCCACATTTTCACAGGTGGATCTTTCTAAAGACAATTTTGCATGATTTTAAGAAGGTGAGAGTTTTGCGGATAACAAAAGAGCTGGCCACCTTTGTCTTCTGCAGCAGCAGCGAACCATGTCGAATTCAGGGAGTGTAATACGAAGAGGAAAAGGAAAAGAGAATTGAATGGCCTTTTGTTTCTTAAAAAAAGAGAGAAACCAACAAAGACCTGTTTCCTTTTCCCTCTTTGTCAAATGAAAGCTCTTCAGAGATGATTGAGCTCTTGGATGCTACTGTTTGAATCCTGTAGGACGTGATCCTGTGTAGCTTTGCTCTCAGTACACCAAAGGACGCTGGTACTTTTGAAGGTAAAAACTACTTTGTGGTGCGTAGGGGACCTCTGTGAAGGCATCCGATCCTTGGGAGAAGAATATCTTACTCTCCTCACAGTTAGAGCTTGCTTTAAGGAAATATGTTTCCATGCTAGTTTACCAATTTGCCATAGACGTCGCAGGCCAAAGGCATTTGGGAACGGGTAAACCAAGTTCTAGAACTAACTGAAGGAGGAGGCACAGAGAATGCACAATCGCGTTTTCTGAGTGCGCAGACGGACTGATTTGTCAACAAGACAGCATTTACAACCAAATCAGAGATGGGTTCCTATCCCCGGTCTTTTTACTCTCTCCCTCCTTCGCTTACCCCTGGAAAACAGCTCAGGAAACCACCCCTGCATTGCGATTTGAGACCTCTACACACCCACAGAGGAACACACACTGAATTTATCTGATTATCCCCATTGGCTGTTTTTCTGATATGAGTTCACTGCAACAAGACTTACTGGGTTCACGGTTCTGTCACTAAGAAAAGATACATTTGCAACAGTTTTTCTAATTACCATTTTTAAAAGAAAAAAAATGTTTAGAGAAAAGGTTGGAGACTCTTTCTGGGAGATTAGCTTCACTAATCAGGGTGCAACTGAATCATTTTCCTAGGATTACTCTAATCATGTCAGAACATTTTAAAAGGTTGAGGACAGATAATAAAAGTAATCTCGTTCTTGGGCTATGTGTATAAGCACAAAATTTCTTCAAGCTCTAAATACTACTCCTCAGATTTTGGGGAAACACCCTCATTGATGTGAAATCATGTCAATTATAAAATACCAATATTTTAAGTGTAACGATATGTTCCCCTTAAAAAGAGCCGCTAGCCCGAGGAATATATTCTTCCCACGTGAACTGGGTTGCTTGGGCAGATGTAGGGTCAAATGGGCCATTTCATACTTGCTTGGTAATGACTGACATGGCATAAGGGAGGGAGGCTGCAGAGGACCCAGTGGACTGTTGAGAGGGCGGCTTCTAATTTACAGTGAGAGACTAGCTCAGCAGCGGGGCTAATGTAAGACAAAGTGGTTCCCGTGTTGACGGATGTTGTGGTAGACAATCCCATCTTTTGTCATTGAGTTATAATGGCCCATGCCAAGAACATCTAGATCCTTCGGGGGAGGAAAGAACACAAAGCAAGCCAGGACTTCATTACCTGCCTCATCAAAACCGCTTTGCATTTTCCCTCTCCCTTTACAAGTAAACTATTTCGAGGAACCGGACTGTGAGCCATTTCTACACCCCAGACAGCACTCCCGTGTCTATTGAACGCGAACTGAAAGAAGCGAACGGAATTCTTTAAGAGTTGTTTTTGCTGCTCGCAGAGAGCAGCTCCTCACAGAGGAAGGGAAAGGCAGGTGGAAGGAAGAAGCCGTCGGGCTCCTCCAGGAGGAGCGGCCGGCCTCGCAGGGCACGTTCAAGTGCTGGAGAAGGTGCTCCAGGGATGGAACAGCACGACCTCAGCGAGATCTGCATCCTGCTCTGACCCATGGCGGCTCAGAGGGAGCCTTTGGATTTAGCGGGAAGCCTTCAGAGGAAAAGCCCTGGTCGTATGGGGCTCCCAGCGTGAGGAGAGCAATTTTTCTGCGCGGTCGAGTGTTCTGGAGAGACACACACGCCACACACAAAGGCATGTGGCCTGCCCTCCGGGGCTTTCTCTTTCCTACATGTTAATGAAGATTAAAGTGTAAGAAAGTACAGACGTCCGTTGAACAGATAATTAATGATGATTGATGATTTACTTTTAATTTGTGCCCCATGATTAATTTAGGTAAAAGACACAGATGCTTGAAACTTCGGGGGTCGTGAAATTGTTGAGTGTTCAACATGGACTGATGGACGTCTCCATCAGCATTTGGAACCGCAAACATTATCCATTAAATAATTTTCATTAGTTGGATATTGAAAGAGAAAGCTCCATCTGTTTAAAAGAAAGAAGTCCTTTCCTTTCTCTCTCGGGATTATTTTTTTTTTTTTTTTTAATCTCTGTCATTCTTTTATTTCCTGATAGTCTTTGAGGTGTTTTTGGACACAGCCACTTAAGGAATTCCTTTTTTTGTTTTTGTCTTTTTTTTTTTCTTACAGAAAAGATGGTTTTTGTTTTGCTGGCTGTGGATGCACAGGTATTTGTTGACTCCTATAACAGAATAGTCTCTCTCGCACATCTCCTTCTACGCGCACACTCATACATCCGGGTACCCTGTAACAGGTGCAAAGGTGAAGGAGTGACAGCAGAGTTGTGTGGGTAGAAATATTCCAAACCTCGGGCTATAAATCCAGTAAAGAAAGCACATCAGCATGTTCTGACTGTTGCCGGCGCGGTCAGTGTCAGTCCCACATGACATGACAAGGCTGTTTACAAGTGGTAAATTTAAGGCCCTTGTTTTGTCTCAGAGTTTATCTCCCTAAGGATGGCAAAGCTTGAAAAGAGTATAGGATTTGGGGTTTTAGCACCATATTTAGAAACGCTTAATGCTTCATTTGCCAACCCAGACCTAGAAGGAACATCAGTCACTAGGGAGCCTCACGGGCCTGAGTTCCAGGTGGGTATTTACTGCTACCTATATTGGGAACAAAGACAGAAATTCTGACTGGACAATTCTAAAGTTTCCATGTGCTGAGTGAGTTCATGCAGACACTCTGTGCTCCAGTCCTAGAGGCTTTGCTAAATCTCCCTTACTCAAGTCAGCTCACCAGCCTCTACTGCGCTAGACTTTTATGGTCTACAGGTACCAGTCTTGGAAATTCATTGGCTAACACTCCTTCTCCATATGGAAACAACAATTCAAAACAGGGCAACTCTCTATGACTTTAAAAGTAATGAACTCTCTTCATTCCGTAACTACAAAACCAACTGATGCTGAATAAAACTGATGTTAACATAATCACCCATTAGCACAGAATTATTAAAACCCACCCTCATTATCTCTGAGTGCTGCATAAAACCCAACACAATCGTGTCCCTCTAAAAACTCGGAATATTAATTATGGCACTTTTATTCTTATCTTTATATATGTGTTTTGTTTTGATGCGAGCAGTAATGGGAAATAAAACATTTTTCCTTTGATGGAGATAACAGAAGATGAACCAAAGGGAATTAAGAAGACCGATTTTACTGTAAAAGTGACTTGTACCAGTGATCAGAAAAGCTACTACAATGCTTTGATGAGTTCTGTCTTCAGAAGGGAAAGAGTAAATGTGCATTGAAAAAAAAAAATCTTCATTCATAATTAAGTTATATTATGTCGCTCCCAAACACACATTTTAAAACATAGAGCACCCCATGATCTCTGCCTTACTCTATTTTTCTCTGACTTTTAGCTTTCACTTTCATTGTTGTTCTCTCTTCCCGTATCCTGCTGGTACAATAAGTTTTCACAGTAAGGAGGTGGTTTACCACTGGATGTGCCTGCCCAGCTGCAGATTTCCCGTCTAAATAGCTGCTGTAAGTCTCCTCTGTCAAAGCTAGCAAATATTTGCTTTTCCTCTATGTTAAACACATCTATTTTTTTCTTTCCTTCACCAGTCTTGAGGTTTAATGCAAAACAAACTGTTTTATTAATTCTGCCCCCTCCCCCCCCCCCCACATTGTATCTTCATGAATTACTCACTGTGTTTAAACAGATCACTGTTGATATTGTGCTGTGGGCAATTAGGAGCCGGGCATTTTGTTACATAGCCGGCACCCTGGATGGTGGAGTCTGACTCTTGCTGTGCAGCTGGAAACGCCGAGCTCTCTAATTCATGGACACGCAGAAATACATTTATCAGCACGGATTACACAGGGCTAGGAAGGAATTTTCGTAAACACTTCAATGTTACAAAAACGAAGCCCAATTTAAACCAGGAAAATGCATGAAGCAAAGAATCTATAACATTTTGTCAAAGTCCAGATCTGATTATATTTTAAAAGGCTTAAAAAAAAAAAAAACCCACATGCTGACAGTTTACGCATCCGTTAGTGAGGAAGACCCAGTCTAAATTTTTACCACAAAAGCTAATGACCCTATTAACTCTAATTTGTTTACTCACCAGTCTGGAACAGTTTCTTCCACAGGTACCTCTTTGATGTTCAAAATTAAGCTTCCTAGAGGCTTGAGAAATTAAATTCTAAAGGAGGTCAATTATACAACAGTTGCCTTAAAGACAAGGATTGCCACTCCCATGTTGCCTTAAATTGACTGTTTTTTTGTTTTTTCCTTGATGAACAGATGAACACAAATACAGCCAGATTACTACTCAACACATGTTAAACCCTCCTCCTGATGTGCTTGGGTGTGATGGATAGCTTTGAATGACTACACCTGAGCATGCTGGAAAGAACTTAATTAAAAATGGCAAAATAGCCAATGCTTGCTCCTTAGGTAAAGTCTGAAATCCACACTGAAATATTGTTCTAACTGAAAAGGAAAATCAAAATGCAAAAACACGTTTGATAAAAGTCGAAAATTATTCCATTATCACTTGGAAAGTCCCGTGTGGTAGAAAATTTAGTACGCAGGATAGCGTAGGCAAGCCATTCAGGTTTTCCCTACGGTTTAGACATCAGCACTATTATGAAATAGTTGTGAAGTGGAAAAAACACTCTGGTTATTAGAAAATAAAGGAACAAACCAATTGTTAGGCAACTGGAATGTGCTAGGGAAGTAAACCCTACAATAGACGTGTGTGTGTAAAGAAAGCTTTCTGGGGGGGGGGGGCAGTGGTTAGTATCTTGAGTTCTGTAGCATTTTTGTAATAATGGGTAACAAAAGCATTTTGTAGGGGCATAGCCTTGCTGTGAGGGGCTGACATGAATTTCTATGCTGTTTTCATGCTTAACACAATCCCTGTGTGCCCCTGCCTTCTAGACCAACGTACGGGTACCTATTCTACAGACCCTGGGGGGGGGGGGGCGTCTCCTTTCCTGATAGCTTATTTAGAAAAGACACATGATTCAGAAATATGTAGACACTTTGTACGTGATTCCAGAGGCTGAAAACTGAGCAAAATAATTTGAATCCCTCAAAAATTTAAATAAATAAATAAATAAATGACTTGTCATGAGTTGAAAGGGTGTAATTATCTGGTTCAAGATCAAGTTTGTCTTCCTCTCTCTCTTATGGGCTCTAAGATCATTTTTAGTTCTCTCCAACTTCCTAGTTTCCATCCAGTTCTATTTGTTAATAATATAACTGCCGCTCACCGGCTGTTAGATTACAGTGTGCAAAGCAGAGGACACACCCGGGATTTTTAGGTGGCTGACACGAATGAATGGCAAGTTGGTGCACAAGCGACTAGGGCTTGAGTGGAGGGCCTCGGGGATCAGGCCGCAGGCATTTGAATCCTTCTGCCCCTTATTTGGTGGGTCCAAGCCTTAGTTTCCTTATATATAAAATAGAGAACACAGAACAACCTACTTCAATGTGTCAAATGGAACACATATAAGATGGAGCACAGTAAGAGGCCTGCACATATCCGTATTCTTACTTAGGGGTTCGTGACCAAGCGTGTGGCTGGCTGTTCAGTCTATACCCTTGTTCCCCATGAGATGAAATTCCAGTTCTGCATTGCTGTGGAGCAACATGGGGCTACCACTCTACTGGGGCCTTAGGAAAAACAAAGAAATGATTAGGAATGTTGAGTCTGGGTTAATTTAAAATCTCGAACCTTTGCTTACCACGGGTTATTGTACAAATTTTGATTTTTGAAACTATCGCCTTCAGATACCATTTATTCTGATTATTAACTTTTGTGGGTGCCCCTTAAGTTCTGTGCCTGGGATGAGTGCCTCATTCACTTCACCCTTGTCCTACCCAGACATGGAATCTCCAAACAGAAGCTCTTAAGAGAGCTTCAGGAGTGCGAAGACACCTGGAAATCCTGGACACACTCAGAGGCAGGCAGGGGGATGGTCTATTCAATCTAAGGAGGGTTGGTTATCTCCTTAGG
Organism: Mustela nigripes; assembly: GCF_022355385.1. Lineage (NCBI taxonomy): Eukaryota > Metazoa > Chordata > Mammalia > Carnivora > Mustelidae > Mustela > Mustela nigripes. The sequence goes on along the minus strand of NC_081574.1, from coordinate 11,982,063 downwards.
ATCCAGGAGTAACTAGGTTTTCTGCAGGCTAAAACGAGAAACCCCAAAGTTCAGGCTGCCTGGGGTCCAACCTGCTCTGTTTTTGCCCTGGGACTTGATTACTGTTCTCCAGGAGACTGTAGCATGGATCAGTTTTCAGAATTTGTCTTTTTAAGCCCGCCAGCTCATGATCAGCCTTGCTTGTGGAGAATGGGAGCCTCCAGTGGTGCAGAGAAAGAACAGGAAAAAGGAACTCTGAAACTGTTCCCTGAATCACGGTACATCCTTTACGAGATTTAGGACAATTTCTTATCATGTGGCTGCAAACAAAGCGGAAGAGGGAATCAGAGATGTGCACAAACACTGAGTTACTGCAAGGGCTATTTCACGGTCTCATAGGAGAAGTCTCATGCCTTTCATACTTTAAAGAGTGGATTGACAATATCTGTTTTCAACTCTAATCACAATTGCATCGTGCCTGCAAAAAAGCCCCTTTTCACTATTTCTGGAGGGACTTCACTGATAATGGGGCATAACACAGAGACAGCAAACACAGAGACAGCAATGCGCTGGGAAAGAAACAGTGTCTACAGAGACCATTCTTGGGTTGTTACAGATAGACCTTTGCAAAGCATAGTGGAGAAGAGCCCTAGAAATACACTTGATAGAAACTTTCCACTTCAAGGGTGGGCACTGAGCAAGTAAGGGCAATGGTGTGCGGTCAGTGCTAGAAACTCTCACACAAGAGGAACAGTTCCAGCCCAGCCCAACCCAGCTGGAATGACTAGAGCAAAAAAAAACAAAAACAGCAGAGTGGGACCTATGGAATTAGAAAAGTGCAGGCCAGAAGAGAAGAGAGGCAAGTCCCTATTCATTTTCAGCTAAAAATTCTCACGCGCTTTAGTAAAAGAGAACTGGAACTTTACATCTGAGCCCCAGAGAATATTATATAAAGATGTTTGTATGCGGTTATGCATATAAAAGTGCCATGCTTAAAACCACGTGTTGGTTTTAAGGGAAAGCTGGCTTAGATGTCATCCCTGCCTTGGCCACTTATTAACTCTGGTGTGTGTCCATGGGGGGATTCACTTCACTTCTCTTGGCCTCAGTTATCTCGTCTGTAAACTGGGAATAACCAAGACAGATCTTTCCAAAGCAGTCCCATCATGTATAGGAAATGTCCAGTGAGTTGCCTAGAATGTCCATTCAACATTCGTTTCTCATCTTTCTCTAGCGTCTTCCAGACCCCAGGCTTTGCACTAGTAAATGTCAGAATACTAAGTATACATTACCTTCAATCAATATTGTGAAGTACAGGGTTTGCCTTTCTAGAAAGATTTTTGTTTGGTTGTTTTTTTTGGCTTTCCTGGATTTTGCTACAGATAGTGACACAACTGAGGATTCCCTTCCCACCAAGGACAGCCATAGCTAACAACCCAGAGAGGACAGATGTGGCCAGAAGCCCCCATCTCATCCCCAACACACCCCTCATCCTGACTCAACAAGGTCCTTGACGGGTCTAGAAGTGTTACACTTTATACAACTTCAAAAACATTGTCTTTTCACAAATCTCAGCAAAGCCAAATAATCTAATGTAAAACTATTCTCTAGATAGAACATTTGTCTTACCTCCCCCACCAGGGGAAAAAATATAACCATTTGCTACTAATTTTATTTCATGTTTTTTTCTATAGGAAAATTTATAGCAAAAGTACAGATTAGCCTGACCTGAAGAGAGAAGTCAAATGTCTGAATATATGACAACCTTTCCTCTAAACCTGGAAATTTTAAGATGATGCTAAGAAGGGAGGCACAGAATAAGTTAGTGAACCAAAGCTTAAAATTAAAAAAATAAAATCACTGCTACTACCACTTCAAAAATGGAATTACAAATCCTATACCCTCACCGAACATACAGGAAAGGTCTAAGTTGAAAATGAGAGTCAAACCCTCATTTTCAAGAACCTGATCTGGGTCAAGTTTCTAAAGTAATAATAGTGTTTACTGTTTTCCCAAATTGTGATTTCTTTGTTCATTTTGCAGCTGAAGAACATATTATTTGCTGTAGGTTGGCAGGATTACTGCTGGTGTACCTTCTTTATTCCATTTGTTTTTAAATATTTATATAAATCTCTCAGTTGATGCTGAAAATTATTTTCCAATAAACTTTTTTAAAAGTCAGCTTTGCAATATTCTCTATGAGGAAAGAGCAGGGAATGAAAGAAGAAAACATCTAAAGCTGTGGTCTGGACAGTCCACTCACTAAGAGCTGGCCTGCCTTTTGTGGCTAGTTTGTGGGTTCTTTTACTCATGAGATACTTAAACAGCATGACCTTTAATTAGGAACAATTATAGGAACAAGCAAGCAAACAAGAGGATAAGATGCAGGGAATATATACTAAAGCCTATATATTTTATAGTTATGTGAAATTTTCTTTTTATTTAAACTTTTTAAAGAAATCGTTTTGCGGGTCATGTGGAAGCAGG